>NW_027095753.1:0-120136 GCF_036850995.1 Saccopteryx leptura
TTGTACTTGGTGGTGCATGATCCTAACATGTAATCTGTGTGCTGTATTCTCTGACAGCACCCGAACAGTCCTACGCTCGTCCATGTCCACCGACCCAGAGGAAATGTGTGGCCGACTTCAGTCTCACCACTGGGTCACTGACCAGGAATCCGGATATGATCTCACAGAATATCCAGCTTGAGGCTACACATAGTTTGGGCCAAGACTCCAAACTCACCGTCCAGACTCCCAGCAAGAGAGCTGCTCTGACCTTGACCCAGACCAGCCAGAACCCCCACAAGAAGCCCAGACTGAGCCCCTGCCTGTCCCCCACGAAGTGCTCACGGGGTCCAGAGGTGGGGTTTCCCCAGACTGTCCGTCCTCCTGCCTGTCCCCCTGGAGTTAGACCTGCAGGGAAACCTCAGGGCCCCAGCCTGACACCTGCTCAGGGACAGTGCCCTGGCCCTCCTCCCCATAAGGGCCCTCTCCTCAGGACTGTCCCGGCCTGCCACGGATCCCAGGTGACACCCAGTCCACACGTTCTCAGCCAGCCCCTCCGCATGGTCTTCATGAGGTCAGACAGGGGCCTGTGGAGCTCCAGGTTCATAACAGCTCTCTCCGTTCCTCCCGCTGAGAAGCCAGCCCCTCCTTGTCACAGCCTGTCCATCCCAGACGAGGCAGAGGGACCTTGTACCCGGGTCCCTCTGAGTGTCCTCTGTGAGGACCTTCAGGTGTCCTCTTCCTCTGAAGAGAGCAATGGCCAGTGAGACACCCCGGGACACAAAGACTTCTTCTCCAGGCTGGGTGACCTGGAGGTGACTGTTGACCTGCGGAGGGGACGTCACCAGGAGCAGGTTCTGCTGGTGATCAGAGACTCCCCTGCAGGTCTGTGTGGACAGAGGGTGGAGACCCAGATCATGTTGGGGACAAACACGTGCAGTGACTGCATCTTTTTGTGTATATATTAAATGTTCTCTTATGAACTTATGTGTGTCGCCATTATTTCCTGTATTGGAGTAACTGTTTGGGTTTTTTCCTTTATTTAATTTTTTTGTTGTTTTAAATATAGTCAAGTGGTTGTCTAAAGTTTCTATAATTACTAAACTTTTGAATTATGTAGGTGAAGTGATATTACAGATGATAGTGTTTTTTATAAACTATAGCTTTATATATAGAAGTAGCATATGAAAAATTTTTGGGTTTTTTTTTCAATTTATATCAATTGTAGGGAAATGTAGTCTTCTTGCATGAGGAGCCCTTAAATCTAAGGTTAACAGGCAGGTCTGTCTGGGTTGGCAGGAGGTGAGCCCTGCCTCTCTGGAGAAATGGGGAGTGGACCAGCAGGGGGACCCTCGTACAGTCTCCCCGCCAGTCCTGAGAGGACGGTCTGTGCTGCGTGACTTCAGTGGGAAGCAGGACAGGAGTCTTCTCATAACTGTACCTTTGTTTATGAAATGCTTTACTAAAGTTGTGTTTTACAGTTCTTTCCAAAATTATAATAAAGTACTGGCAAAAAATTTAGTATATTTGGTTTTAATTGTTGAGCCTGCCAGGCCACTTTTAAAACAATGACACTGTTATGAATTCTATTAATATTAATATTGAAAGTAAAATAACTGTGGAGGTTAGGGTACAGACTCCCTAAGTGAATGGTGAGGGAAATTTGTTGGCCCCTAAGGGTGTGGGTGGGGATCATATCCCTAGGATTGCTGGAAAATGTGTTACAGAAGGAAAAAGGAAACAGGAGAAGACAAAAAAATTATAAAAAAAAACTTCAGAAAGAGGCCTTCATGACAGGCCACAGGACAGAAAGGGTGAGAACTATCTGCAGCAGAAACACAGAATTCCAAGCTCAGCCCCAGAATGAGAGACAGGACTCCTGACCACCCCTGGTGGGGATCCCACCAGACTGGGAAGGAGACACCAAAGCACCATCACTCTCTCAGACCCTCTGTCTGTGTCCCTCCTGCCTCTGTGCTTCCCAGTCCCTGGGACTCACAGTCCACACCTTCAATGTCACTCACACATTTACAGGGGTACCAGGTGATGTCACCCACGGAGCTCCCACACCAGATAGAACATGGGTGCAGCCGGTGTGAGTCCTCAGAGTGTAGCTGTGATTAGATTTACCAGCTGTCTTCCAGGATAAATGACAGTGAACTCAGGACAAATGCGTGGCCCCTAAAAATAAACTAAAGGGTTGGGGACACTGGAAGGAGAGGACCTGGCTGCTCTGTGGACCTGACCTCAGCGTCCCTCTGGCTTCACCATCTCCTGCAGGGCTGGCTCTGCTGAGCGCCCCGGAAACTAGGACGTGAGCTGGTCTCATTCCCTTAAACTTTTACAAGTGACATCAAAGCTTCTCTTGACTTTCCCATATTATCGTGCCGATATTTATCTCATGTCCTTCACTTGGCTTTCCTTTTGTTCTGTGTCTGGAATCTATCAGCAATTTAACTGCTCACGCTGAGAGTCAGATCTGTGGTGTCTGACACCATGACCGCCAGTTACCCGCGACTCTAAGGGGCTTTTTCTGCACCAAGAGCACAGAGTGGGGGAAACAAAACAAGGGAGACGCGTTGGAAGGAAACCAGGGATTCTCACAAACTGTTCCCCAGACGGGGTTGTTCAGTGTAAAGTCACCAGAAATGCTTTGCTCATAAAATACACTGAGGTGTTCTGAGAACTCATACTGTACAAGCACGCTCAGCGTCAGGAAGGCAAGTCCTACAGGAATAACAGTGCTTAGTAACCTTAGCAGTCCATCCAGCCTTGAGAGGACCGTAATCTTAGAATAAAAACATAGAAATTCAGTTACATTTTCTGTCAGAAATTAGAAGTGTGCATGTGAAAATTAGCAAATGAATCCTTTCAAATACAATTCTGGGAAAAATGGAGACTTTCAGAAATTACCTAATTATCATTTCGTGGCATAAACAGTAGGAAAGTAAAGTGACCAGGCAAAAGTAAGGTTCAATTTGGCAAGAAACTAAACCTTGTAAATATAACAACACTTGCAGATATTTGAACAATAAACCTGTGCTGAAGCTGAGTGTGGTGCCCGGTGTCCCTGCGTGGTTCTGAGCACACATTCAGGCCTGTGCCCGGGGCCCGTGGACAGAGACTCAGACCCCAGGTGCTCACAGCCCTTCCTCCACCAGCTCTTCCTACAGAGCCCACCTCCCTCATCCATTTCCCTCCAGCGCTCCTGTCTCCCTGTCATCCCTGGTGGGGACACAGCTGTGACCTTCATCCCCAGGTGCTGGCTGTCTCAGAGTGCCTGTCCCTGCTTATGGAAGGTCACGGGGCAGGATCAGAGACCTCCAGCCCATGTGTCTGCCTCTAGCAGCAATGCTGGAGAAGAGACAGGCAGCCCAGCACACCTGGGCCACAAAACACTCCCTGAATTTAGTTTCAAAATCTCAAATTGAGTTTTGGGGGCAAAGCAGTGAATTTCAGGCCAGGTGCTGTATCTTAGCTAATTCCTGAGGTTACAGACTCCAGTTTCCCCAGGTGCGAACATAGCTCCTCCCCCACCACTGCCCAGAGGCTGCTGGGAAAACACGGCTGCAGGAGGAAAAATGCTTAATCCCATCAGCCACCTCCTGAGCTGTCTCCTGTGTTTTTTAATTATTAACGTGCATCCCCCATGCAAAATGAAGGTTCTCCTAAATGGGATTTTCACCTTTTGTCCTCAGAGATGCAAATGCTCCCCTCACCCAACACATATAGAACCTAAACTCCAAAGGCAAACACTCTAGAAGTAGTGGTGTGATCACATCGTCCGTGATAAACATGTCCTTCACTACAGAGTGTGTATGAAACGAATGTATCTAATGAAAAATTGTATATCGTATACTTAATGAGTATATAATATAAACTAGAGCATGTTGCTGACAACACACAATGCAGCCAACACAGAGGTTCAATTAGAAATTCCTACCTAGAGTGTTCTGGACAAAACCCTGTTAAACACCCCTCATTGAAATAAGTGACAACAATTAACTGATAGTCAACATAGGGTCAGAGTTGCGGAATAATTTTAAGAGAAAACATTGTTCATGGCATTTAAAATGCTCATAGCTTCTTTCTGAAGCGCTGAGGAGATAAAGGAACGATCAATAATTCAAAGGACTAGATGAACCCGGTGAGCACCATTCTGGAGAATTCCCAGGTGAAAAGGGACTCATTTTTAGACTGGGCCTGGGACCCTCACCCACCGGAGGGCAGTTCTGAGACTGGACGTTCCAGTCCGGGGAGGAGGCAGTGGACGGGGTGCCACTCCGGGCAGATGCGGTAGCAGGAGGCACAGGCAGCTTCGGGGCTGGACGGCAGGGCGCATGTCACCTGTGTGAATTCCCTGTGCGCCCCGCCGCCCCCACACGATAGACCCGAAGGGCGGGGCCGGATTCAAGGGCCTTTAGCGAGGTCAGCATGGGGGCAGGTTCACCAACAATTAACCAATGCACATAGAAAGACACTGGGAGTTCAAGTACATGCACATCCCAAACTGCAGACCCCCCACCCCCACCCCTCAGTGCCCACAGAAAGGAAACAGGAGACCCTACCCCGGCGGGCACCAGCGGGGACTTGGCTTATGAAAGCCCCTTGGAGCCAGGGAAGGTCCATGGCCAACCAAGGGCCCCAATGGGGTAATGAGAGTTTCCCTCCTTGAAGTCTCTTAATCAAACCCCGACCCGGGCAAGGGGAATAGGAAAGACATGAGGAATCGGGCGCCACCGCCCAAGCTGGGAGACCGCATCCAACCACGGGAGAAGGCTGTGCACGAGGGTTGTAGAGCTCCATCTGTCCGCAGGGGTGACTTGAGGTCAGCCATGAGTCACCAGGCAAAGTGCAGAACAAGCCATTCTCAAAGGGACAGATTTGTGGGCTCCTTCCCGTGAATTCCCTAGAACGGTCAGCCTCCCTGAGACAGGGGGTAATGGGGGCAGACAGGGTCTGCAGTCAGTGGGGGCCCAGGAGGTCTGAATGACACAGGAGAAGACTAGTGAGTCATAGAAACTGCGGCAGTGCTACAACATGACAAACCCGCGAGAGGACGACAGCGATGGCTGTACACAGTGAGGAGGGGCTCAGGGCCGAAGAACGCGACCCTCAGTGCATTACTACACAGCTCATCTCACATGCATCTGACCACTCAGAGGATAAAGATTCCTGAACATAAGCCCACAAGTCCCTCTAAGATGGAAAGTCCTGAGAACTGTAAAGGACCAATGACAGGGCATTCCTGTAAAACTGCCTTCCATCAACGGGCATTATGCAAATTGGATGCACATCTCCCAACCATCACATGATATTCAACCAACTTAAAGGTCAGAAGAACTGGAAATGCCCCCCAGTGACCCGTCCTCAGTTTCCCTGGAAGCTTCATCTCCTTGGGCAGAGAAGTTCCCTCACTGAGTGTTCTGAGGATCTGCTGAAGGACCGGACGATCACAGCTGGATTTCAGGTAGGTTTCCTGAATATTGTTTTTCTTATTTTTATTTTGGGTATTTCCTTTTGCTTGGGTCTTTATACAGTTCATACAGTAGGGCATGTAAACTAGGGAGTGACGGGGCTTTAGGCAGAGGAGTGAGAATTCTTTAAGTTTCATAGTAAATCTGAGCACAGGGAAATTTGTCATTTTCAAATGCTAATTTAACCCCAAAGTAAATTTCAAATGAAATGGACTCATCGCTGGGATAGTGGGAGCCTGTGGGTGCTCTGTAATGGAGAGAGGGTGGACCAGACTAAGAGCACGTAAAGCCAGGGTGACTGATTTGTTCAGACTCAGTTCTAACATACTCGTCTCACATTCATTGCAAACTGGTTCATTTTAGTCAGCGGAGATAGAAAGATAAAAGAGAATAAATAGCCCAGACCCTGATCTGTGAAGCTCCTTGTCTAGGAGAGGAGAATATAACTTTGCCTCAGAGAAGATGTACTTGGAAGTTCCTGTACTCTCTGTTCCTGGGAGCTTCACATTTTAGACGAGAGCATACTTTAATTTTTCTCTTCGATAAGGGGGCCCAATATTCCTGCAGCACTGAGGATGATGTCAGTCTTGGGAAATACTGCCTTACTCTGTCCTGCTCTAGGGGTTGGGATGGACCTAATCAAACTCTCCTAAACGACTCATCAAAAGTCACCAGGTTAGCCCCAGGTGTTTAAGTTTAGGGTCCTGCCCAGGGGGCTGGTAATTATGGGAGCCTGGCCCAAGGTCCAGAAATGAGTTCTCCCAGAGAGAGACAGCGGTTTTTCTGAGTGATCATGATGTCTCATCTTCCCGATATGGAAGACAGGGTCAACTAGAAACTGTTTTCTATGTGTGATTTGAAATGTGGAGTTTATTTATCTCTCTCTCTCTCTTTCCTTAGGGATTTCCTAATTCTGTAGCTGAGAAAGACAGAACTGAGATTTAAGGTGGAGTTGGAGATGGCGGGTACTTCCCCACAGCTCGGGCCCTGCAGACCCTTGACAGCCCAGCGAGGGAAGAAGCAACAGAGGGCCCCAGTGGCACACAAGGCTCCCTGCCCCGAGGAGCAGGACCCAAGAGTAAGTAGATACTTGGCTGTGTCAAGAACTGGGGGAGGGCATGGACGACAGACTCAGGATTTTGACCTGGCAAGTTCAGCGCCCAGAACTGAGTTCCCTTCTCCCTTCCAAGGACCACCTACCTTGTGATGTCCTCAATACAAGTATTTGGACACAAAATAGCTGGTGAGGCTGATGCTCCTGAGTCTCAGAACAACAACCTCATTTCATAGCTCGTGCCATAGGCAGCTGTTTCGTGTCCACATATTTTTATTTGTGTCTATGTATTGACACTTAGTCCTCCACTCGCTTTTCCTATGTTCTCTCATAACTAACATGAGTCTCAGGATCCACCCTCACATCTTCAATATCCGGGGGCCCGGTGAGCCCGTGTTTAGGTCCCTCTCCATCACCCATACTCACATCCCTGAGTCTGTCCTCCAAGTCCTCTTAGAAACCAGCCTGTGACATGACTGCTTACTCCCCCTACAGGTGAAGTGCAAGAACTGCCTGGCCTTCGGGCACAAGGCAAACAGTGTCAGGTGTCCCATGAAGCGCTGGGACGGGGCTCTGGCCCCCCAGCCCCTGGGCCCCAAGCAGATGAAGGAGAACCGCAAGCCATGGACCCCCCGAGACCTGCGGGCTGTAGGACCTCCCAACAGTGCTGCCAGGGAGAATGAGCAGAGGTCAAGGTGAGCATGTGGGAGGATAGGACCAATCTCTTGGGGGCCTGGAGTCCAGTGTGCCCGTTCCTGCACTGTCTGCATGGCCTCGTCCGGGCAAAGACAGAAGCATGGAGATGTTTGGCAAGCTGCCATGTCCAACAGGGGTCACACTCAGGTGGTCCTTCTTATACTGGGAGGCTCTGGTATGGAAGGGGGCAGGTACTTGAGAAGTAGCATCTGTTCATCTGCAATGGCAGGGAGGCAGGGAACGTACTCCAAATGGAAGTCGCTCACAAAAAAGTGGAGGACTTCCAGGAGGAGGCAGTGATCTGAGTGGAGGAAAGTCCAGTCTGGCAAAGGCCCGGGCCTCACTCCCTAGATGACAGGGTCACAGGGAATGAGCCTGGGACGATGATGGGCTTCACCCCATTGGGAATGAAAAATGCAGACACTCTCACTCACCTGTCGTGTCCTGCAGGGACGAGGAGCAGCAGAGACAGGCTCTGGTCCAGAGGTTTCCCAGGAGACCCCCCGGGAGGCCCCAGCACTCCTTCAAGGATCAGACAGAACCCTGTGACTATGTGAGGGTGAGTGTCCCCCTTCTCCAGTCTTTTTCCCCTTTGGGATCACTCTGACTTCCCACAACGATTTCCGTGTGAGGGGATGGTAACATTCAGTGTGGACCGACATGGCCTCTACAGTGCAGTGTCCCTGTGTCATTGCTCTGGCTGTCTCTGATGTTGCTTTGCACTTACTTGCCTGCTCCCAGCAGGCTAGGGCCAGTGTTGTCCTGTCCACACTCAATGCTTCCAAAGGGCTATCTCTCGGGGGACAACTGGCATCTTACCATTGGGGTCCTAACACTCAAATCACCTGCCCACAATTGCTAGTCCTTAAACTGCTTTCCAAACACCATAATTGTGTCAATTTATTGAAAATGGTGTGAACGGGCGTGTCCTGCACCAACATAACAGGAAGCATTTTAAGAAGCTTTGTGGGTTTTTTATATGATGTTAGAAATAGTATCAAGGGGTATTTTTAATGCAGTTCTTACTGACCAGCGGTGAGATCAACGACCTCATCATGTCTTTGTGAACTGCTGGGATACCTTTACTGTGTATATCTTGTATTAAGTGCTTAGCTTTAGCTTTGCATTTTTAAATTGTATTTTGTATTAGATGGTGTGTGATCCTAACGCGTAACCTGTGTGCTCTGTTCTCTGACAGCGTCCGAACAGACCGACGCTCGTGCACACGACCCAGAGAAAACGTGTGCCCCACTCCTGTCTCACCAGTGGGACACCGACCAGACTCCCATACGTGACCTCACAGACCACCGGAATTCTGGCAGCACAAGGTTCGGGCCAGGACTCCAATCTCGGCATCCAGGCTTCCGGAAAGAGAGCTGCTCTGCCCTTGACCCAGACGAGCCAGAACCCCCAGAAGAAGCCCAGACTCAGCCTCTGCCTGTCCCCCAAGAAGCACTCGCAGGGACCAGAGGTGGGGTTTCCCCACACTGCCTGTCCTCCTGCCTGTCCCCCTGGAGTTAGACCTGCAGGGCAACCTCAGGTCTCCAGCCTGACACCTGCTCAGGGACAGCGCCCTCGCACGCCTCCCCATAAGGGCCCTCTCCTCAGGACTGTCCCAGCCTGCCACGGATCCCAGGTGACACCCAGTCCACACGTTCCTGGCCAGCCCCTCCGCATGGTCTTCATGAGGTCAGACAGGGGCCTGTGGAGCTCCAGGTTCATAACAGCTCCCTCTGTCCTTCCCGCTGAGAAGCCAGCCCCTCCTGGTCACAGCCTGTCCATCCCAGACGAGGCAGAGGTACCCTGTACCCGGGTCCCTCTGAGTGTCCTCTGTGAGGACCTTCAGGTGTCCTCTTCCTCTGAAGAGAGCGATGGCTAGTGAGCCACCCCGGGACACAAAGACTTGTTCTCCAGGCTGGGTGACCTGGAGCTGACTGTTGACCTGTGGAGGGGACGTCACCAGGAGCAGGGTCTGCTGGTGATCAGAGACTCCCCTGCAGGTCTGGGTGGACAGAGGGTGGAGACCCAGATCATGCCAGGGACAAACACGTGCAATGACTGTGTCTTTTCTTGTATATATAAAATGCTCTGCTATGAACTTCTGTGTGTCGGCATTATTCCTAGTAGTGGAGTAACAATTGGGTTTTTTCCTATATTTTTCTTTTTTTCCTTTTTTTTTTAGTAAATCTTCTCTGATGGTTATGTGAATTTGTTATAATTACTGAACTTTTGAATTATGTAGCTAAGGTGATATTTGAAATGGTAGTTTTTATTTTTATGAAGTATAGATTTTATATATAGAGGTAACATATGAAATAGTATTTTTAAAACTTAAAGCCATTGAATAATATAATTATCTACTTGCATAAAGAGCCCTTTAAATTTATGTGAACAGGCAGCCCTGTCTGGGTCTGTAGGAGGTGAGCCCTGACTGTCTCGGGGTGACGGGAAAGGGCCCAGCATGGTGACCCAGACACAGTCACCCACCAGTCCTGAGTGGGACTATGTGAGCTGGATGATTTCAATGGGAAACGGGGTGGAAGGGTTCCCATGACTTTGTACCTTTTGTTTATGAAGTGTTATATTAAAGTTGTATTTTTCAGGTCTTTTCAAGATTAATAAAGTTCTGCCAAGTAGCATAAAATACGGGTTTCTTATTTCTGAGCATGTCTGGCCATTTATAAAAAATGGTAGTGTTGTTAATGATACTAATATTATTATTGAAAGTAAAATAACAGTGGAGTTCAGGGTAGAGGATCCACTAAGTGAATGGTGAGGGAACTTTGTTGGCCCCTAAGGGTGTGGGTGGTGATCAGATCCCTAAGTTTGCTAGACAATATGTTACTGAAGGTAAAAGGAAACAGGAGAGGAAGACAAAAACAGCCTATAGAGGAGTCAGGACAGCTTTAGAAATTATAGGCAAACCCCTCAGGACAGGCCATGGGACAGAATGGGTAGGGACGGTTCTGAGCAGAGACTCCCACGGACTTCAGAGCCCGGCTCCGGGATGAGAGACAGAACTCCAGACCACCCCTGGCGAGGGTCTCCCCAGACTGGGACGGAGACACCAAAGCACCGTCACTCTCTGAGACCCACTGCCTGTATCCCTCCTGCCTCTGTGCTTCCCAGTCCCTGGGACTCCACATTCACTCCTTCCATGTCACTCACACACATACACGGTCAACTAGGAAATGTCGTCCTTGGCGCTCCCTCACTAGGGAGGACAGAAGTGCAGCTGAGAGTGTCCTCAGAGTGTAGCCCTGATTAGATTTATCAACTGTCTTCCAGGATAAATGATAGTGGAACTCTGGAAATATGAATGGCTCCTAGGAGAAGAAACAAAAGGGTTGGGGACACTGAAAGGACAAGACCTGGCCGTTCTGTGGGACTGACCTTAGCGTCCATCTGGGTTCACCAGCTCCGGCAGGGTTGGGCTCTGGTGAAGTATCAGACATTAAGATTTGAAAGGTCCATATTTCATTCAAGTTATACAAGTAACATCAAAAGTTCTCTGCATCTTTCCAGTTTATTGTGTCAATATTTATTTCACGTCCCTCACTTGGCATTCTTTTTCATCTTTGTATAGAATCTACTAGCAATTGAAACTACTCACGCTGAGAGTCAGATGTGTGGTGTCTGAAATCATGACTTCTGGATCCCTGGGACCCTCAGGGGCTTTTCCTGCCCCAGGACCAAGGATGAGGGAGAACAAGAACATGAGGCAGAAGGAGTCGCGTTGGAAGGAAACCCTGGCTTCTCACGGACCATTCTCTGGACGGGGTCATTAAGTGTCAAATCAGGGGAAACTTCATGCTCATAAACAAAACTGAGGAGTTTTGAGGACTCATAGTGTACCCACACCCTCAGCGTCAGGAAGACCATCCCTTCAGGAATCACACTGCTTAGACAATCCTGAGGAGACCGCCCTCTTAGAATAAAAGCAGAGGACAGTTCAGTTACATATTCCATCAGAAAATACGAGTATGTGTGTGAAATTTCGTCAATGAATCCTTTCTCATAGAACTCTGCAAGTAAATGAGACTTTCAGAAATTACCTATTTAAAAATTTGGGGCATAAATTGCAGGCAAGAAAATGATCTCGTTTTATTGAAATTAGAATTTTGCAAGAAATTTAACCTTGTAAGTATAGGAATCCTTGAACATACGTGAACAATAAAATCTGTGCTGAAGCTGAGTGTGGTGCCCGGTGTCCCTGCGTGGTTCTGAGCACACATTCAGGCCTGTGCCCTGGGCCCGTGGAGAGAGCCCCAGACCCCAGGTGCTCACAGCCCTTCCTCCACCAGCTCTTCCTACAGAGCCCACCTCCCTCATCCATTCCCTCCAGCGCTCCTGTCTCCCTGTCAGTCCTGGTGGGGACACAGCTGTGAGCTTCATTCACAGGTGCTGGCTGTCTCAGAGTGCCTGTCCCTGCTTATGGAAGGTCACGGGGCAGGATCAGAGACCTCCAGCCCATGTCTCTGCCTCTAGCAGCAACGCTGGAGAGGAGACAGGCAGCGCTGCCCACCTGGGCCACAAAACATTCCCTGAATTTTGTTTCAAAATCTCAAACTGAGCTGTGGGGGCAAAGCAGTGAATTCCAGGCTAGGTTCTGTATCTTAGCTAATTCCTGAGGTTACAGACTCCAGTTTCCACAGGTGCGAACATAGCTCCTCCCCCACCACTGCCCAGGGGCTGCTGGGAAAACACGGCTGCAGGGGGAAAAATGCCTAATCCCATCAGCCACCTCGTGAGCTGTCTCCTGTGTTTTTTAATTATTAACGTGCATCCCCCATGCAAAATGAAGGTTCTCCTAAATGGGATTTTCACCTTTTGTCCTCAGAGATGCAAATGCTCCCCTCACCCAACACATATAGAACCTAAACTCCAAAGGCAAACACTCTAGAAGTAGTGGTGTGATCACATCGTACGTGATAAACATGTCCTTCACTACAGAGTGTGTATGAAACGAATGTATATAATGAAAAATTGTATATATCGTATACTTAATGAGTATATAACATAAACTAGATCATGTTGCTGACAACACACAATGCAGCCAACACAGAGGTTCAATTAGAAATTCCTACGTAGAGTGTTCGGTACAAAATCCTGTTAAAAACCCCTCATTGAAATAAGCGACAATAATTAAGTGGTAGTCAACATAGAGTCCAAGTTGTGGAATATTTTTAAGAGAAAACATTGTTCATGGCATTTAAAATGCTCAGAGCTTCTTTCTGAAGCGCTGAGGAGATAAAGGAACGATTAATAATTAAAAGAACGAGACGAACCCGGTGAGCACCACTCTGGAGAATTCCCAGGTGAAAAGGGACTCATTTTTAGACAGGGCCTGAGCCCCTCACCCACGGGAGGGCAGTCCCGAGACTGGACGTTCCAGTCCGGGGAGGAGGCAGTGGAAGGGGTGCCGCTCCGGACAGATGCGGTAGCAGGAGGCACAGGCAGCTTCGGGGCTGGACGGCAGGGCGCATGTCACCTGTGCGAATTCCCTGCGCGCCCCGCCGCCCCCACACCATGGACCCGAAGGGCAGGGCCGGATTCAAGGGCCTTTAGCAAGGTCAGCATGGGGCAGGTTCACAACAATGAACAAATGCACATAGAAGGACACTGGGAGTTCAAGCACGTGCACATCCCAAAATACAGACCCCCCTGCAAACCGGAGTGTCCATAGAAAGGAAACAGGAGACACCATTTCAGCGGGAACCAGTGGGGACCGGGCTTGTAGAAGCCCCTTTGGAGCCAAGGAAGGTCCATGGCCAACCAAGGGCCCCAGTGCGGTAATGAATGTTTCCCTCTATGAAGTCTCTTAATCAAACCCCGGCCCTGGCAGAGGGAATAGGAAAGACATGAGGAATCGGGCGCCACCGCCCAACCCTGGAGCCGCCTCCATCCACGGGAGCAGGTTGTGCAGGAGGGTTGTAGAGCTCCATCTGTCCGCAGGGGGTGACTCAAGGTCAGCATGAGTCCCCAGGCAAAGTGCAGAACAAGCCATTCCCAAAGAGACATATCTGTGGTCTCCTTCCCGTGAATTCCCTAGAGCGGTTGGCTTCCCTGAGACAGGGGATAACAGGGGCAGACAGGGTCTCCAGTCAGTGGCGCCAGGAGGTCTGCATGACACAGGAGAAGACTAATGAGTTATAGAAACAGCGGCAGTGCTACAACATGACAATGCCGAGAGAGGTCCATGGCGATGGCTGCACACAGTGCGGAGAGGGTCAGGGACGAAGAACGCGATTCTCAGCGCATTAGTGCACGGCTCACCTCACATGCATCTGACCACTAAGAAGGTACAAATTCCAAATTGTAAGCACACGAGTCTATCTAAGATTAAAAGTCCTGAGAACTGTAAAGGACCAAGGACAGGGCTTTCCTGCAAGACCGCCTTTCATCCAAGGGCATTATGCTAATTGGATGCTCACCTCCCACATGTCACATGATATTCAACCAACTTAAAGGTCAGAAGAACTGGAAATGCCCCCCAGTGACCCGTCCTCAGTTTCCCTGGAAGCTTCATCTCCTCGGGCAGAGAAGTTCCCTCACTGAGTGTTCTGAGGAACTGCTGAAGGACCGGACGATCACAGCTGGGTTTCAGGTAGGTTTCCTGAGTATTGCCTTTCTTATTTTTATTTTGGGTATTTCCTTTTGCTTGAGTCCTTATAGAGTTCACTGAGTAGGGCATGTAAACTAGGCAGTGACGGGGCTTTAGGCAGAGGAGTGAGGATTGATGAAGTTCGATAATAAATCTGAACACAGGGAAATTCGTCATTTCAAATGCTAATTTAACCCCAAAGTAAATTTCAAATGAAATGGACTCATCGCTGGGATGGTGGGAGCCTGTGGGTGCTCTGTAATGGAGAGAGGGTGGACCAGACTAAGAGCACGTAAAGCCAGGATCACTGATTTGTTCAGATTCAGTTCTAACATACACGTTTCACATTCATTGCAAACTGGTTCATTTTAGGCAGTGAAGATAGAAAGATAAAATAGAATAAATCGCCCAGACCCTGATCTGTGAAGCTCCTTGTCTAGGAGAGGAGAATATAACTTTGCCTCAGAGAAGATGTACTTGGAAGTTCCTGTACTCTCTGTTCCTGGGAGCTTCACATTTTAGACGAGAGCATACTTTAATTTTTCTCTTCTATACGGGGGCCCAGTATTCCTGCAGCACTGAGGACGGTGTCAGTCTGGGGAAATACTGCCTTACTCTGTCCTGCTCTGAGGGGTTGGGATGGACCTGATCAAACTCTCCTAAACGACTCATCAAAAGTCACCAGGTTAGCCCTGGGTGTTTAAGTTTAGGGTCCTGCCCAGGGGGCTGGTAATTATGGGAACCTGGCCCAAGGTCCAGAAATGAGTTCTCCCAGAGAGAGACAGCGGTTTTTCTGAGTGATCATGCTGTCTCATCTTCCCGATATGGAAGAGAGGGTCAACTAGAAACTGTTTTCTATGTGTGATTTGAAATGTGGAGTTTATTTATCTCTCTCTCTCTCTTTCCTCAGGGATTTCCTAATTCCGTAGCTGAGAAAGACAGAACTCAGATTTAAGGTGGAGTTGGAGATGGCGGGTACTTCCCCACAGCTCGGGCCCTGCAGACCCTTGACAGCCAAGCGAGGGAAGAAGCAACAGAGGGCCCCAGTGGCACACAAGGCTCCCCGCCCTGAGGAGCAGGACCCAAGAGTAAGTAGATACTTGGCTGTGTCAAGAACTGGGGGCGGGCATGGACGACAGACTCAGGATTTGGACCTGGCAAGTTCAGCGCCCAGAACTGAGTTCCCTTCTCCCTTCCAAGGACCACCTACCTTGTGATGTCCTCAATACAAGTATTTGGACACAAAATAGCTGGTGAGGCTGACGCTCCTGAGTCTCAGAACAACAACCCCATTTCATAGCTAGTGCCATAGGCAGCTGTTTCGTGTCCACATATTTTTATTTGTGTCTATGTATTGACACTTAGTCCTCCACTCGCTTTTCCTATGTTCTCCCATAACTAACATGAGTCTCAGGATCCACCCTAACATCTTCAATATTCGGGGGTCCGGTGAGCCCGTGTTTAGGTCCCTCTCCATCACCCATACTCACATCCCTGAGTCAGTCCTCCAAGTCCTCTTAGAAACCAGCCTCTTACGTGACTACTTGCTCCTCCTACAGGTGAAGTGCAAAAACTGCCTGGCTTTCGGGCACAAGGCAAACAGTGTCAGGTGTCCCATGAAGCGCTGGGGCGGGGCTCTGGCCCCCCAGCCCCTGGGCCCCAAGCAGATGAAGGAGAACCGCAAGCCATGGACCCCCCGAGACCTGCGGGCTGTAGGACCTCCCAACAGCGCTGCAAGGGAGACAGAGCAGAGGTCAAGGTGAGCTTGTGGGAGGATAGGACCAATCTCTTGGGGGTCTGGAATCCAGTGTGCCCATTCCTGCACTGTCTGCATGGCCTCGTCCCGGCAAAGACAGGAGCATGGAGAGGTTGGGCAAGCTGCCATGTCCAACAGGTGTCACACTCCGGTGGTCGTTCCTATACTGGGGGGCTCTGGTGTAGAAGGGGGCGGGTACTTGAGAGGCAGCATCTGTTCATCTGCAAGGGCAGCGAGGCAGGCAACGTATTCCAAATGGAAGTCCTTCACAAAAAAAGTGGAGGACTCCCAGGAGGAGGCAGTGATCTGAGTGGAGGAAAGTTCAGTCTGGCAAAGGCCCGAGCCTCACTCCCTGGATGACAGGGTCACAGGGAATGAGCCTGGGACGATGATGGTTTTCTCTCCATTGGGAATGAAAAATGCAGGGACTCTCACTCACCTGTCATGTCCTGCACGGACGAGGAGCAGCAGAGACAGGCTCTGGTCCAGAGGTTTCCCAGGAGACCCCCCAGGAGGCCCCAGCACTCCTTCAAGGATCAGACAGAACCCTGTGACTATGTGAGGGTGAGAGTCCCCCTTCTCCAGTCTTTTTCCCCTTTGGGATCACTCTGACTTCCCACAACGATTTCCGTGTGAGGGGATGGTAACCTTCAGTGTGGACCGACATGGCCTCTACAGTGTAGTGACCCTGTGTTATTGCTCCGGCTGTCTCTGATGTTGCTTTGCACTTACTTGTCTTCTCCCAGCAGGCTAGGGCCAGTGTTGTCCTGTCCTCACTCAATGCTTCCAAAGGGCTATCACTCGGGGGACAACTGGCATCTTACTATTGGGGTCCTAACACTCAAATCACCTGCCTACAGTTGTTAGTCCTTAAACTGCTTTCCAAACACCATGATTGTGTCAATTTATTGAAAATGGTGTGAACAGGCATGTCCTTCACCAACATAGTTAACAGGAAGCATTGTAAGAAGCTTTGTGGGTGTTTTATATGATGTCAGAAATGGTATCAAGGGGTATTTTTAATGCAGTTGTTACTGACCAGCAGTGAGATCAATGACCTCATCATCCCTCCGTGAACTGCTGGGATAGCTTTACTGTGTATATCTTGTATTAAGTGCTTATCTTTAGCTTTGCATTTTTAAATTGTATTTTGTATTAGATGGTGTGTGATCCTAACGTGTAACCTGTGTGTTCTGTTCTCTGACAGCGTCCGAACAGACCGACGCTCGTGCACACGACCCAGAGCAAACGTGTGGCCCACTCCTGTCTCAGCAGGCAGCCACCGACCAGAAACACATACGTGACCTCACAGACCACCGGAATTCTGGCAGCACAAGGTTTGGGCCAGGACTCCAATCTCGGCATCCAGGCTTCCGGAAAGAGAGCTGCTCTGACCTTGACCCAGACCAGCCAGAACCCCCACAAGAAGCCCAGACTCAGCCCCTGCCTGTCCCCCAAGAAGTGCTCGCAGGGACCAGAGGTGGGGTTTCCCCAGACTGCCCGTCCTCCTGCCTGTCCCCCTGGAGTTAGACCTGCAGGGAAACCTCAGGTCCCCAGCCTGACACCTGCTCAGGGACAGCGCCCTGGCACTCCTCCCCGTAAGGGCCCTCTCCTCAGGACTGTCCCAGCCTGCCACGGATCCCAGGTGACACCCAGTCCACATGTTCCCGGCCAGCCCCTCCGCATGGTCTTCATGAGGTCAGACAGGGGCCTGTGGAGCTCCAGGTTCATAACAGCTCCCTCCGTCCCTCCCGCTGAGAAGCCAGCCCCTCCTGGTCACAGCCTGTCCATCCCAGACGAGGCAGAGGGAGCCTGTACCCGGGTCCCTCTGAGTGTCCTCTGTGAGGACCTTCAGGTGTCCTCTTCCTCTGAAGAAAGCGATGACCAGTGAGACACCCCGGGGTACAAAGACTTGTTCTCCAGGCTGGGTGTCCTGGAGGTGACTGTTGACCTGCGGAGGGGACGTCACCAGGAGCAGGGTCTGCTGGTGATCAGAGACTCCCCTGCAGGTCTGGGTGGACAGAGGGTGGAGACCCAGATCATGCCGGGGACAAACACGTGCAGTGACTGCGTCTTTTCTTGTGTATATAAAATGTTCTGCTATGAACTTCTGTGTTTGGGCGTTATTCCAAGTAGTGGAGTAACAATTGGGTTTTTCCTTTATTTTTCTTTTTTTTTTAGTAAATCTTGTCTAATGGTTATGTGAATTTGTTATAATTACTGAACTTTTGAATTATGTAGCTAAGGTGATATTTGAAATGGTAGTTTTTATTTTTATGAACTATAGATTTTATATATAGAGGTAACATATGAAATAGTATTTTTAAAACTTAAAGCCATTGGCCCTGGCCGGTTGGCTCAGCAGCAGAGCGTCGGCCTGGCGTTCAGGGCTCTCGGTTTCGATTCCCGGCCAGGGCACATAGGAGAAGCGCCTATTTGCTTCTCCACCCCCCCCCTTCTTCTCTGTCTCTCTCTTTCCCTCCCGTAGCCAAGGCTCCATTAGAGCAAAGATGTCCTGGGCACTAGGGATGGCTCCTTGGCCTCTGCCCCAGGCGCCAGAGTGGCTCTGGTTTCGGCAGAGCGACGCCCCGGAGGGGCATCGCATCGCCCCCTAGTGGGCAGAGCGTCACCCCTCGTGGGCGTGCCGGGTGGATCCCAGTCTGGCGCATGTGGGAGTCTGTCTGACTGTCTCTCCCCGTTTCCAGCTTCAGAAAAATACAAAACAAAACAAAACAAACAAACAAAAAAACTTAAAGCCATTGATTAATACAATTATCTACTTGCATAAAGAGCCCTTAAATTTAATTTGAACAGGCATCCCTGTCTGGGTCTGCAGGAGGTGAGCCCTGCCTGTCTCGGGGTGACAGGAAAGGGCCCAGCATGGTGACCCAGACACAGTCACCCACCAGTCCTGAGTGGAACTGTTGAGCTGGATGATTTCAATGGGAAACGGGGTGGAAGGGTTCCCATGACTTTGTACCTTTTGTTTATGAAGTTTATATTAAAGTTGTATTTTTCAGGTCTTTTCAAGATTAATAAAGTTCAGCCAAGTAGCATATTATATGTGTTTCTTATTTCTTAGCATGTTTAGCCATTTAAAAAAATGGCGGTGTTGTTAATTATACTAATATTATTATTGAAAGTAAAATAACAGGGGAGGTCAGGGTAGAGGATCCACTAAGTGAATGGTGAGGGAACTTTGTTGGCCCCTAAGGGTGTGGGTGGTGATCAGATCCCTAAGTTTGCTAGAAAATGTGTTACTGAAGGATAAAGGAAACAGGAGAGGAAGACAAAAACAGCCTGTAGAGGGGGTCAGGACAGCTTGAGAAATTATAGGCAAACCCCTCAGGACAGGCCATGGGACAGAATGGGTGGGGACCGTTCTGAGCAGAGACTCCCATGGATTTCAGAGCTCAGTCCCGAGATGAGAGACAGAACTCCAGACCACCCCTGGCAGGGGTCCCCCCAGACTGGGACGGAGACACCAAAGCACCGTCACTCTCTCAGACCCTCTGCCAGTGCCCCTCCTGCCCCTGTGCTTCCCAGTCCCTGGGACTCCACATTCACTCCTTCCATGTCACTCACACAGATACAGGGTCAACTAGGAGATGTCACCCTTGGTGCTCCCTCACTAGAGAGGACATGAGTGCAGCCTGGAGTGTCCTCAGAGTGTAGCCCTGATTAGATTGATCAACTCTCTTCCAGGACAAATGACAGTGGAACTCTGAAAATATAAATGGCTCCTAGGAGAAGAAACAAAAGGGTTGGGGACACTGAAAGGAGAGGACCCGGCTCTTCTGTGGGACTGACCTCAGCATCCATCTGGCTTCACCAACTCCGGCAGGGTTGGGCTCTGGTGAGGTATCAGACATTAAGATGTGAGCGGTCCATATTTCATTCAAGTTATACAAGTAACATCAAAAGTTCTCTGCATCTTTCCAGTTTATTGTGTCGATATTTATTTCACGTCCCTCACTTGGCTTTCTTTTTCATCTTTGTATAGAATCTACTAGCAATTGAAACTGCTCACGCTGAGAGTCAGATGTGTGATGTCTGACATCATGACTGCCTGTTCCCTGGGACCCTCAGGGGCTTTTCCTGCCCCAGGACCAAGGATGACGGAGAACAAGAACATAGGGCAGAAGGAGTCGCATTGGAAGGAAACCATGGATTCTCACAGACCATTCTCTGGATGGGGGCATTCAGTGTCAAATCAGGGGAAACTTCCTGCTCATAAACAACACTGAGGTGTTTTGAGGACTCATAGTGTACCCACACCCTCAGCGTCAGGAAGACCATCCCTTCAGGAATCACACTGCTTAGTCAATCCTGAGGAGACAGCCCTCTTAGAATAAAAGCAGAGGACAGTTCAGTTATGTATTCCATCAGAAAATACGAGTATGTGTGTGAAATTTTGTCAATGAATCCTTTATCATACAAATCTGCAAGTAAATGAGGCTTTCAGAAATTACCAATTTAAAAATTTGGGGCATAAATTGCAGGCAAGAAAGTGATCTCATTTTATTGAAATTAGAATTTTGCAAGAAATTTAACGTTGTAAGTATAGCAATCCTTGAAGATACGTGAACAATTAAATCTGTGCTGAAGCTGAGTGTGGTGCCCGGTGTCCCTGCGTGGTTCTGAGCACACATTCAGGCCTGTGCCCGGGGCCCGTGGACAGAGACCCAGACCCCAGGTGCTCACAGCCCTTCCTCCACCAGCTCTTCCTACAGAGCCCACCTCCCTCATTCACTTCCCTCCAGCGCTCCTGTCTCCCTGGCAGCCCTGGAGGGGCACAGCTGTGAGCTCATTCACAGGTGCTGGCTGTCTCAGAGTGCCTGTCCCTGCTTATGGAAGGTCACGGGGCAGGATCAGAGACCTCCAGCCCATGTGTCTGCCTCTAGCAGCAACGCTGGAGAGGAGACAGGCAGCCCTGCCCACCTGGGCCACAAAACACTCCCTGAATTTTGTTTCAAAATCTCAAATTGAGCTGTGGGGGCAAAGCAGTGAATTCCAGGCTAGGTTCTGTATCTTAGCTAATTCCTGAGGTTACAGACTCGAGTCTCCCCAGGTGCGAACATAGCTCCTCCCCCACCACTGCCCAGGGGCTGCTGGGAAAACACGGCTGCAGGAGGAAAAATGCTTAATCCCATCAGCCACCTCGTGAGCTGTCTCCTGTGTTTTTTAATTATTAACGTGCATCCCCCATGCAAAATGAAGGTTCTCCTAAATGGGATTTTCACCTTTTGTCCTCAGAGATGCAAATGCTCCCCTCAACCAACACATATAGAACCTAAACTCCAAAGGCAAACACTCTAGAAGTAGTGGTGTGATCACATCGTACGTGATAAACATGTCCTTCACTACAGAGTGTGTATGAAACGAATGTATCTAATGTAAAATTGTATATCGTATACTTAATGAGTATATAACATAAACTAGAGCATGTTGCTGACAACACACAACGCAGCCAACACAGAGGTTCAATTAGAAATTCCTACCTAGAGTGTTCGGGACAAAATCCTGTTAAAAACCCCTCATTGAAATAAGCGACAACAATTAAGTGGTAGTCAACATAGAGTCCAAGTTGGGGAATATTTTTTAGGAGAAGACATTGTTCATGGCATTTAAAATGCTCAGAGCTTATTTCTGAAGCGCTGAGGAGATAAAGGAACGATCAATAATTAAAAGAACGAGACGAACCCGGTGAGCACCACTCTGGAGAATTCCCAGGTGAAAAGGGACTCATTTTTAGACAGGGCCTGGGCCCCTCACCCACGGGAGGGCAGTCCCGAGACTGGACGTTCCATTCCGGGGAGGAGGCAGTGGACGGGGTGCCGCTCCGGGCAGATGCGGTAGCAGGAGGCACAGGCAGCTTCGGGGCTGGACAGCAGGGCGCATGTCACCTGTGTGAGTTCCCTGCGCGCCCCGCCACCCCCACAGGATGGACCCGAAGGGCGGGGCGGGATTCAAGGGCCCTCAGCACAGTCATCATGGGGGCAGGTTCACCAACAATTAACAAATGCACATAGAAGGACACTGGGAGTTCAAGTACATGCACATCCCAAACGGCAGACCCCCCCCCAACCCGGAGTGTCCATAGAAAGGAAACAGGAGACCCCATCCCAGCGGGAACCAGCGAGGACCGGGCTTGTAGAAGCCCCTTTGGAGCCAAGGAAGGTCCATGGCCAACCAAGGGCCCCAGTGCGGTAATGAGAGTTTCCCTCTATGAAGTCTCTTAATCAAACCCCGGCCCTGGCAGAGGGAATGGGAAAGACATGAGGAATCGGGCGCCACCGCCCAGCCTGGGAGCCGCCTCCATCAATGGGAGAAGGTTGTGCAGGAGGGTTGTAGAGCTCCATCTGTCCACAAGGGGTGACTCGAGGTCAGCATGAGTCCCCAGGCAAAGTGCAGAACAAGCCATTCCCAAAGAGACACATCTGTGGGCTCCTTCCCGTGAATTCCCTAGAGCGGTCAGCTTCCCTGAGACAGGGGACAACGGGGGCAGACAGGGTCTGCAGTCAGTGGCGCCAGGAGGTCTGCATGACACAGGAGAACACTAGTGAGTTTCAGAAACAGCTGCAGTGCTACAACATGACAATGCCGAGAGAGGTCAACGGCGATGGCTGCACACAGTGCGGAGAGGGTCAGGGCAGAAGAACGCGATTCTCAGCGCATTACTGCACGGCTCACCTCACATGCATCTGACCACTAAGAAGGTACAAATTCCAAATTGTAAGCACACGAGTCTATCTAAGATTAAAAGTCCTGAGAACTGTAAAGGACCAAGGACAGGGCTTTCCTGCAAGACCGCCTTTCATCCAAGGGCATTATGCTAATTGGATGCTCACCTCCCACATGTCACATGATATTCAACCAACTTAAAGGTCAGAAGAACTGGAAATGCCCCCCAGTGACCCGTCCTCAGTTTCCCTGGAAGCTTCATCTCCTCGGGCAGAGAAGTTCCCTCACTGAGTGTTCTGAGGAACTGCTGAAGGACCGGACGATCACAGCTGGGTTTCAGGTAGGTTTCCTGAGTATTGCCTTTCTTATTTTTATTTTGGGTATTTCCTTTTGCTTGGGTCCTTATAGAGTTCACTGAGTAGGGCATGTAAACTAGGCAGTGACGGGGCTTTAGGCAGAGGAGTGAGGATTGATGAAGTTCGATAATAAATCTGAACACAGGGAAATTCGTCATTTCAAATGCTAATTTAACCCCAAAGTAAATTTCAAATGAAATGGACTCATCGCTGGGATGGTGGGAGCCTGTGGGTGCTCTGTAATGGAGAGAGGGTGGACCAGACTAAGAGCACGTAAAGCCAGGGTGACTGATTTGTTCAGACTCAGTTCTAACATACACGTTTCACATTCATTGCAAACTGGTTAATTTTAGGCAGTGAAGATAGAAAGATAAAAGAGAATAAATCGCCCAGACCCTGATCTGTGAAGCTCCTTGTCTAGGAGAGGAGAATATAACTTTGCCTCAGAGAAGATGTACTTGGAAGTTCCTGTACTCTCTGTTCCTGGGAGCTTCACATTTTAGACGAGAGCATACTTTAATTTTTCTCTTCTATACGGGGGCCCAGTATTCCTGCAGCACTGAGGACGGTGTCAGTCTGGGGAAATACTGCCTTACTCTGTCCTGCTCTGAGGGGTTGGGATGGACCTAATCAAACTCTCCTAAACGACTCATCAAAAGTCACCAGGTTAGCCCTGGGTGTTTAAGTTTAGGGTCCTGCCCAGGGGGCTGGTAATTATGGGAACCTGGCCCAAGGTCCAGAAATGAGTTCTCCCAGAGAGAGACAGCGGTTTTTCTGAGTGATCATGCTGTCTCATCTTCCCGATATGGAAGAGAGGGTCAACTAGAAACTGTTTTCTATGTGTGATTTGAAATGTGGAGTTTATTTATCTCTCTCTCTCTCTTTCCTCAGGGATTTCCTAATTCCGTAGCTGAGAAAGACAGAACTGAGATTTAAGGTGGAGTTGGAGATGGCGGGTACTTCCCCACAGCTCGGGACCTGCAGACCTTTGACAGCCCAGCGAGGGAAGAAGCAACAGAGGGCCCCAGTGGCACACAAGGCTCCCCGCCCCGAGGAGCAGGACCCAAGAGTAAGTAGATACTTGGCTGTGTCAAGAACTGGGGGAGGGCATGGACGACAGACTCAGGATTTGGACCTGGCAAGTTCAGCGCCCAGATCTGAGTTCCCTTCTCCCTTCCAAGGACCACCTACCTTGTGATGTCCTCAATACAAGTATTTGGACACAAAATAGCTGGTGAGGCTGATGCTCCTGAGTCTCAGAACAACAACCCCATTTCATAGCTCGTGCCATAGGCAGCTGTTTCGTGTCCACATATTTTTATTTGTGTCTATGTATTGACACTTAGTCCTCCACTCGCTTTTCCTATGTTCTCCCATAACTAACATGAGTCTCAGGATCCACCCTAACATCTTCAATATTCGGGGGTCCGGTGAACCCGTGTTTAGGTCCCTCTCCATCACCCATACTCACATCCCTGAGTCAGTCCTCCAAGTCCTCTTAGAAACCAGCCTCTTACGTGACTACTTGCTCCTCCTACAGGTGAAGTGCAAAAACTGCCTGGCTTTCGGGCACAAGGCAAACAGTGTCAGGTGTCCCATGAAGCGCTGGGGCGGGGCTCTGGCCCCCCAGCCCCTGGGCCCCAAGCAGATGAAGGAGAACCGCAAGCCATGGAGCCCCCGAGACCTGCGGGCTGTAGGACCTCCCAACAGCGCTGCCAGGGAGACAGAGCAGAGGTCAAGGTGAGCTTGTGGGAGGATAGGACCAATCTCTTGGGGGTCTGGAATCCAGTGTGCCCATTCCTGCACTGTCTGCATGGCCTCGTCCCGGCAAAGACAGGAGCATGGAGAGGTTGGGCAAGCTGCCATGTCCAACAGGTGTCACACTCCGGTGGTCGTTCCTATACTGGGGGGCTCTGGTGTAGAAGGGGGCGGGTACTTGAGAGGCAGCATCTGTTCATCTGCAAGGGCAGCGAGGCAGGCAACGTATTCCAAATGGAAGTCCTTCACAAAAAAAGTGGAGGACTCCCAGGAGGAGGCAGTGATCTGAGTGGAGGAAAGTCCAGTCTGGCAAAGGCCCGGGCCTCACTCCCTGGATGACAGGGTCACAGGGAATGAGCCTGGGACGATGATGGGTTTCTCTCCATTGGGAATGAAAAATGCAGGGACTCTCACTCACCTGTCATGTCCTGCAGGGACGAGGAGCAGCAGAGACAGGCTCTGGTCCAGAGGTTTCCCAGGAGACCCCCCGGGAGGCCCCAGCACTCCTTCAAGGATCAGACAGAACCCTGTGACTATGTGAGGGTGAGAGTCCCCCTTCTCCAGTCTTTTTCCCCTTTGGGATCACTCTGACTTCCCACAATGGTTTCCGTGTGAGGGGATGGTAACCTTCAGTGTGGACCGACATGGCCTCTACAGTGTCGTGTCCCTGTGTCATTGCTCTGGCTGTCTCTGATGTTGCTTTGCACTTACTTGTCTGCTCCCAGCAGGCTAGGGCCAGTGTTGTCCTGTCCTCACTCAATGCTTCCAAAGGGCTATCACTCGGGGGACAACTGGCATCTTACCATTGGGGTCCTAACACTCAAATCACCTGCCTACACTTGTTAGTCCTTAAACTGCTTTCCAAACACCATGATTGTGTCAATTTATTGAAAATGGTGTGAACGGGCGTGTCCTGCACCAACATAGTTAACAGGAAGCATTGTAAGAAGCTTTGTGGGTTTTATATATGATGTCAGAAATGGTATCAAGGGGTATTTTTAATGCAGTTGTTACTGACCAGCAGTGAGATCAATGACCTCATCATCTCTCCGTGAACTGCTGGGATAGCTTTACTGTGTATATCTTGTATTAAGTGCTTAGCTTTAGCTTTGCATTTTTAAATTGTATTTTGTATTTGATGGTGTGTGATCCTAACGTGTAACCTGTGTGCTCTGTTCTCTGACAGCGTCCGAACAGACCGACGCTCGTGCACACGACCCAGAGCAAACGTGTGGCCCACTCCTGTCTCACCATTGGGCCACCGACCAGAAACACATACGTGACCTCACAGACCACCGGAATTCTGGCAGCACAAGGTTTGGGCCAGGACTCCAATCTCGGCATCCAGGCTTCCGGAAAGAGAGCTGCTCTGACCTTGACCCAGACCAGCCAGAACCCCCACAAGAAGCCCAGACTCAGCCCCTGCCTGTTTCCCCAGAAGTGCTCGCAGGGACCAGAGGTGGGGTTTCCCCAGACTGCCCGTCCTCCTGCCTGTCCCCCTGGAGTTAGACCTGCAGGGCAACCTCAGGTCCCCAGCCTGACACCTGCTCAGGGACAGCGCCCTGGCCCTCCTCCCCATAAGGGCCCTCTCCTCAGGACTGTCCCGGCCTGCCACGGATCCCAGGTGACACCCAGTCCACATGTTCCCGGCCAGCCCCTCCGCATGGTCTTCATGAGGTCAGACAGGGGCCTGTGGAGCTCCAGGTTCATAACAGCTCCCTCCGTCCATCCCGCTGAGAAGCCAGCCCCTCCTGGTCACAGCCTGTCCATCCCAGACGAGGCAGAGGGAGCCTGTACCCGGGTCCCTCTGAGTGTCCTCTGTGAGGACCTTCAGGTGTCCTCTTCCTCTGAAGAAAGCGATGACCAGTGAGACACCCCGGGGTACAAAGACTTGTTCTCCAGGCTGGGTGACCTGGAGGTGACTGTTGACCTGCGGAGGGGACATCACCAGGAGCAGGGTCTGCTGGTGATCAGAGACTCCCCTGCAGGTCTGGGTGGACAGAGGGTGGAGACCCAGATCATGCCGGGGACAAACACGTGCAGTGACTGTGTCTTTTCTTGTGTATATAAAATGTTCTGCTATGAACTTCTGTGTGTGGGCGTTATTCCAAGTAGTGGAGTAACAATTGGGTTTTTCCTTTATTTTTCTTTTTTTTTTAGTAAATCTTGTCTAATGGTTATGTGAATTTGTTATAATTACTGAACTTTTGAATTATGTAGCTAAGGTGATATTTGAAATGGTAGTTTTTATTTTTATGAACTATAGATTTTATATATAGAGGTAACATATGAAATAGTATTTTTAAAACTTAAAGCCATTGGCCCTGGCCGGTTGGCTCAGCAGCAGAGCGTCGGCCTGGCGTTCAGGGCTCTCGGTTTCGATTCCCGGCCAGGGCACATAGGAGAAGCGCCTATTTGCTTCTCCACCCCCCCCTTCTTCTCTGTCTCTCTCTTTCCCTCCCGTAGCCAAGGCTCCATTAGAGCAAAGATGTCCTGGGCACTAGGGATGGCTCCTTGGCCTCTGCCCCAGGCGCCAGAGTGGCTCTGGTTTCGGCAGAGCGACGCCCCGGAGGGGCATCGCATCGCCCCCTAGTGGGCAGAGCGTCACCCCTCGTGGGCGTGCCGGGTGGATCCCAGTCTGGCGCATGTGGGAGTCTGTCTGACTGTCTCTCCCCGTTTCCAACTTCAGAAAAATACAAAACAAAACAAAACAAACAAACAAAAAAACTTAAAGCCATTGATTAATACAATTATCTACTTGCATAAAGAGCCCTTAAATTTAATTTGAACAGGCATCCCTGTCTGGGTCTGCAGGAGGTGAGCCCTGCCTGTCTTGGGGTGACAGAAAAGGGCTCAGCATGGTGACCCAGACACAGTCACCCACCAGTCCTGAGTGAGACTGTTGAGCTGGATGATTTCAATGAGAAACGGGGTGGAACAGTTCCCATGACTTTGTACCATTTGTTTATGAAGTTTATATTAAAGTTGTATTTTTCAGGTCTTTTCAAGATTAATAAAGTTCAGCCAAGTAGCATATTATATGTGTTTCTTATTTCTTAGCATGTTTAGCTATTTAAAAAAAAATGGCAGTGTTGTTAATTATACTGATATTATTATTGAAAGTAAAATAACAGTGGAGGTCAGGGTAGAGGATCCACTAAGTGAATGGTGAGGGGACTTTGTTGGCCCCTAAGGGTGTGGGGATCAGATCCCTAAGTTTGCTAGAAAATGTGTTACTGAAGGCAAAAGGAAACTGGAGAGGAAGACAGAAACAGCCTGTAGAGGGGGTCAGGACAGCTTGAGAAATTATAGGCAAACCCCTCAGGACAGGCCATGGGACAGAATGGGTGGGGACTGGTCTGAGCAGAGACTCCCACGTATTTCAGAGCTCAGCCCTGAGATGAGAGACAGAACTCCAGACTACCCCTGGCAGGGGTCCCCCCAGACTGGGACGGAGACACCAAAGCACCGTCACTCTCTCAGACCCTCTGCCAGTGCCCCTCCTGCCCCTGTGCTTCCCAGTCCCTGGGACTCCACATTCACTCCTTCCATGTCACTCACACAGATACAGGGTCAACTAGGAGATGTCACCCTCGGTGCTCCCTCACTAGAGAGGACATGAGTGCAGCCTGGAGTGTCCCAGAGTGTAGCCCTGATTAGATTGATCAACTCTCTTCCAGGACAAATGACAGTGGAACTCTGAAAATATAAATGGCTCCTAGGAGAAGAAACAAAAGGGTTGGGGACACTGAAAGGAGAGGACCCGGCTCTTCTGTGGGACTGACCTCAGCGTCCATCTGGCTTCACCAGCTCAGGCAGGGTTGGGCTCTGGTGAGGTATCAGACATTAAGATGTGAGCGGTCCATATTTCATTCAAGTTATACAAGTTACATCAAAGGTTCTCTGAATCTTTCCAGTTTATTGTGTCGATATTTATTTCACGTCCTTCACTTGGCATTTTTTTTCATCTTTTTATAGAATCTACTAGCAATTGAAACTGCTCACGCTGAGAGTCAGATGTGTGATGTCTGACATCATGACTGCCTGTTCCCTGGGACCCTCAGGGGCTTTTCCTGCCCCAGGACCAAGGATGAGGGAGAACAAGAACATGAGGCAGAAGGAGTCACGTTGGAAGGAAACCATGGCTTCTCACAGACCATTCTCTGGATGGGGGCATTCAGTGTCAAATCAGGGGAAACTTCCTGCTCATAAACAACACTGAGGTGTTTTGAGGACTCATAGTGTACCCACATACACAGCGTCAGGAAGACCATCCCTTCAGGAATCACACTGCTTAGTCAATCCTGAGGAGACAGCCCTCTTAGAATAAAAGCAGAGGACAGTTCAGTTATGTATTCCATCAGAAAATACGAGTATGTGTGTGAAATTTCGTCAATGAATCCTTTCTCATACAAATCTGCAAGTAAATGAGACTTTCAGAAATTACCAATTTAAAAATTTGGGGCATAAATTGCAGGCAAGAAAGTGATCTCATTTTATTGAAATTAGAATTTTGCAAGAAATTTCACCTTGTAAGTATAGCAATCCTTGAAGATACGTGAACAATTAAATCTGTGCTGAAGCTGAGTGTGGTGCCCGGTGTCCCTGCGTGGTTCTGAGCACACATTCAGGCCTGTGCCCGGGGCCCGTGGGCAGAGACCCAGACCCCAGGTGCTCACAGCCCTTCCTCCACCAGCTCTTCCTACAGAGCCCACCTCCCTCATCCACTTCCCTCCAGCGCTCCTGTCTCCCTAGCAGCCCTGGAGGGGCACAGCTGTGAGCTCATTCACAGGTGCTGGCTGTCTCAGAGTGCCTGTCCCTGCTTATGGAAAGTCACGGAGCAGGATCAGAGACCTCCAGCCCATGTGTCTGCCTCTAGCAGCAACGCTGGAGAGGAGACAGGCAGCGCTGCCCACCTGGGCCACAACATACTCCCTGAATTTTGTTTCAAAATCTCAAATTGAGCTGTGGGGGCAAAGCAGTGAATTCCAGGCTAGGTTCTGTATCTTAGCTAATTCCTGAGGTTACAGACTCCAGTTTCCCCAGGTGCGAACATAGCTCCTCCCCCACCACTGCCCAGGGGCTGCTGGGAAAACACGGCTGCAGGAGGAAAAATGCTTAATCCCATCAGCCACCTCCTGAGCTGTCTCCTGTGTTTTTTAATTATTAACGTGCATCCCCCATGCAAAATGAAGGTTCTCCTAAATGGGATTTTCACCTTTTGTCCTCAGAGATGCAAATGCTCCCCTCAACCAACACATATAGAACCTAAACTCCAAAGGCAAACACTCTAGAAGTAGTGGTGTGATCACATCGTACGTGATAAACATGTCCTTCACTACAGAGTGTGTATGAAACGAATGTATCTAATGAAAAATTGTATATCGTATACTTAATGAGTATATAATATAAACTAGAGCATGTTGCTGACAACACACAATGCAGCCAACACAGAGGTTCAATTAGAAATTCCTACCTAGAGTGTTCTGGACAAAATCCTGTTAAAAACCCCTCATTGAAATAAGCGACAACAATTAAGTGGTAGTCAACATAGAGTCCAAGTTGGGGAATATTTTTAAGAGAAGACATTGTTCATGGCATTTAAAATGCTCAGAGCTTCTTTCTGAAGCGCTGAGGAGATAAAGGAACGATCAATAATTAAAAGGATGAGACGAACCCGGTGAGCACCACTCTGGAGAATTCCCAGGTGAAAAGGGACTCATTTTTAGACAGGGCCTGGGCCCCTCACCCACGGGAGGGCAGTCCCGAGACTGGACGTTCCAGTCCGGGGAGGAGGCAGTGGACGGGGTGCCGCTCCGGGCAGATGCGGTAGCAGGAGGCACAGGCAGCTTCGGGGCTGGACGGCAGGGCGCATGTCACCTGTACGAATTCCCTGCGCGCCCCGCCGCCCCCACGCGATGGACCCGAAGGGCGGGGCGGGATTCAAGGGCCTTTAGCACGATCAGCATGGGGGCAGGTTCACCAACAATTAACAAATGCACATAGAAGGACACTGGGAGTTCAAGTACATGCACATCCCAAACGGCAGACCCCCCCCCCAACCCGGAGTGTCCATAGAAAGGAAACAGGAGACCCCATCCCAGCGGGAACCAGCGAGGACCGGGCTTGTAGAAGCCCCTTTGGAGCCAAGGAAGGTCCATGGCCAACCAAGGGCCCCAGTGCGGTAATGAGAGTTTCCCTCTATGAAGTCTCTTAATCAAACCCCGGCCCTGGCAGAGGGAATGGGAAAGACATGAGGAATCGGGCGCCACCGCCCAGCCTGGGAGCCGCCTCCATCCACGGGAGAAGGTTGTGCAGGAGGGTTGTAGAGCTCCATCTGTCCGCAGGGGGTGACTCGAGGTCAGCATGAGTCCCCAGGCAAAGTGCAGAACAAGCCATTCCCAAAGAGACACATCTGTGGGCTCCTTCCCGTGAATTCCCTAGAGCAGTCAGCTTCCCTGAGACAGGGGACAATGGGGGCAGACAGGGTCTGCTGTCAGTGGCGCCAGGAGGTCTGCATGACACAGGAGAACACTAGTGAGTTACAGAAACAGCTGCAGTGCTACAACATGACAATGCCGAGAGAGGTCCACGGCGATGGCTGCACACAGTGCGGAGAGGGTCAGGGCCGAAGAACGCGATTCTCAGCGCATTACTGCACGGCTCACCTCACATGCATCTGACCACTAAGAAGGTACACATTCCAAATTGTAAGCACACGAGTCTATCTAAGATTAAAAGTCCTGAGAACTGTAAAGGACCAAGGACAGGGCTTTCCTGCAAGACCGCCTTTCATCCAAGGGCATTATGCTAATTGGATGCTCACCTCCCACATGTCACATGATATTCAACCAACTTAAAGGTCAGAAGAACTGGAAATGCCCCCCAGTGACCCGTCCTCAGTTTCCCTGGAAGCTTCATCTCCTCGGGCAGAGAAGTTCCCTCACTGAGTGTTCTGAGGAACTGCTGAAGGACCGGACGATCACAGCTGGGTTTCAGGTAGGTTTCCTGAGTATTGCCTTTCTTATTTTTATTTTGGGTATTTCCTTTTGCTTGGGTCCTTATAGAGTTCACTGAGTAGGGCATGTAAACTAGGCAGTGACGGGGCTTTAGGCAGAGGAGTGAGGATTGATGAAGTTTGATAATAAATCTGAACACAGGGAAATTCGTCATCTTCAAATGCTAATTTAACCCCAAAGTAAATTTCAAATGAAATGGACTCATCGCTGGGATGGTGGGAGCCTGTGGGTGCTCTGTAATGGAGAGAGGGTGGACCAGACTAAGAGCACGTAAAGCCAGGGTGACTGATTTGTTCAGACTCAGTTCTAACATACACGTTTCACATTCATTGCAAACTGGTTCATTTTAGGCAGTGAAGATAGAAAGATAAAATAGAATAAATCGCCCAGACCCTGATCTGTGAAGCTCCTTGTCTAGGAGAGGAGAATATAACTTTGCCTCAGAGAAGATGTACTTGGAAGTTCCTGTACTCTCTGTTCCTGGGAGCTTCACATTTTAGACGAGAGCGTACTTTAATTTTTCTCTTCTATATGGGGGCCCAGTATTCCTGCAGCACTGAGGACGGTGTCAGTCTGGGGAAATACTGCCTTACTCTGTCCTGCTCTGAGGGGTTGGGATGGACCTAATCAAACTCTCCTAAACGACTCATCAAAAGTCACCAGGTTAGCCCTGGGTGTTTAAGTTTAGGGTCCTGTCCAGGGGGCTGGTAATTATGGGAACCTGGCCCAAGGTCCAGAAATGAGTTCTCCCAGAGAGAAACAGCGGTTTTTCTGAGTGATCATGCTGTCTCATCTTCCCGATATGGAAGAGAGGGTCAACTAGAAACTGTTTTCTATGTGTGATTTGAAATGTGGAGTTTATTTATCTCTCTCTCTCTCTTTCCTCAGGGATTTCCTAATTCCGTAGCTGAGAAAGACAGAACTGAGATTTAAGGTGGAGTTGGAGATGGCGGGTACTTCCCCACAGCTCGGGCCCTGCAGACCCTTGACAGCCCAGCGAGGGAAGAAGCAACAGAGGGCCCCAGTGGCACACAAGGCTCCCCACCCCGAGGAGCAGGACCCAAGAGTAAGTAGATACTTGGCTGTGTCAAGAACTGGGGGAGGGCATGGACGACAGACTCAGGATTTGGACCTGGCAAGTTCAGCGCCCAGAACTGAGTTCCCTTCTCCCTTCCAAGGACCACCTACCTTGTGATGTCCTCAATACAAGTATTTGGACACAAAATAGCTGGTGAGGCTGACGCTCCTGAGTCTCAGAACAACAACCCCATTTCATAGCTAGTGCCATAGGCAGCTGTTTCGTGTCCACATATTTTTATTTGTGTCTATGTATTGACACTTAGTCCTCCACTCGCTTTTCCTATGTTCTCCCATAACTAACATGAGTCTCAGGATCCACCCTAACATCTTCAATATTCGGGGGTCCGGTGAACCCGTGTTTAGGTCCCTCTCCATCACCCATACTCACATCCCTGAGTCAGTCCTCCAAGTCCTCTTAGAAACCAGCCTCTTACGTGACTACTTGCTCCTCCTACAGGTGAAGTGCAAAAACTGCCTGGCTTTCGGGCACAAGGCAAACAGTGTCAGGTGTCCCATGAAGCGCTGGGGCGGGGCTCTGGCCCCCCAGCCCCTGGGCCCCAAGCAGATGAAGGAGAACCGCAAGCCATGGACCCCCCGAGACCTGCGGGCTGTAGGACCTCCCAACAGCGCTGCAAGGGAGACAGAGCAGAGGTCAAGGTGAGCTTGTGGGAGGATAGGACCAATCTCTTGGGGGTCTGGAATCCAGTGTGCCCATTCCTGCACTGTCTGCATGGCCTCGTCCCGGCAAAGACAGGAGCATGGAGAGGTTGGGCAAGCTGCCATGTCCAACAGGTGTCACACTCCGGTGGTCGTTCCTATACTGGGGGGCTCTGGTGTAGAAGGGGGCGGGTACTTGAGAGGCAGCATCTGTTCATCTGCAAGGGCAGCGAGGCAGGCAACGTATTCCAAATGGAAGTCCTTCACAAAAAAAGTGGAGGACTCCCAGGAGGAGGCAGTGATCTGAGTGGAGGAAAGTTCAGTCTGGCAAAGGCCCGGGCCTCACTCCCTGGATGACAGGGTCACAGGGAATGAGCCTGGGACGATGATGGTTTTCTCTCCATTGGGAATGAAAAATGCAGGGACTCTCACTCACCTGTCATGTCCTGCACGGACGAGGAGCAGCAGAGACAGGCTCTGGTCCAGAGGTTTCCCAGGAGACCCCCCGGGAGGCCCCAGCACTCCTTCAAGGATCAGACAGAACCCTGTGACTATGTGAGGGTGAGAGTCCCCCTTCTCCAGTCTTTTTCCCCTTTGGGATCACTCTGACTTCCCACAACGATTTCCGTGTGAGGGGATGGTAACCTTCAGTGTGGACCGACATGGCCTCTACAGTGTAGTGACCCTGTGTTATTGCTCCGGCTGTCTCTGATGTTGCTTTGCACTTACTTGTCTTCTCCCAGCAGGCTAGGGCCAGTGTTGTCCTGTCCTCACTCAATGCTTCCAAAGGGCTATCACTCGGGGGACAACTGGCATCTTACTATTGGGGTCCTAACACTCAAATCACCTGCCTACACTTGTTAGTCCTTAAACTGCTTTCCAAACACCATGATTGTGTCAATTTATTGAAAATGGTGTGAACAGGCGTGTCCTGCACCAACATAGTTAACAGGAAGCATTGTAAGAAGCTTTGTGGGTTTTTTATATGATGTCAGAAATGGTATCAAGGGGTATTTTTAATGCAGTTGTTACTGACCAGCAGTGAGATCAATGACCTCATCATCTCTCCGTGAACTGCTGGGATAACTTTACTGTGTATATCTTGTATTAAGTGCTTAGCTTTAGCTTTGCATTTTTAAATTGTATTTTGTATTAGATGGTGTGTGATCCTAACGTGTAACCTGTGTGTTCTGTTCTCTGACAGCGTCCGAACAGACCGACACTCGTGCACACGACCCAGAGCAAACGTGTGGCCCACTCCTGTCTCAGCAGGCAGCCACCGACCACAAACACATACGTGACCTCACAGACCACCGGAATTCTGGCAGCACAAGGTTTGGGCCAGGACTCCAATCTCGGCATCCAGGCTTCCGGAAAGAGAGCTGCTCTGACCTTGACCCAGACCAGCCAGAACCCCCACAAGAAGCCCAGACTCAGCCCCTGCCTGTTTCCCCAGAAGTGCTCGCAGGGACCAGAGGTGGGGTTTCCCCAGACTGCCCGTCCTCCTGCCTGTCCCCCTGGAGTTAGACCTGCAGGGCAACCTCAGGTCCCCAGCCTCACACCTGCTCAGGGACAGCGCCCTGGCTCTCCTCCCCATAAGGGCCCTCTCCTCAGGACTGTCCTGGCCTGCCACGGATCCCAGGTGACACCCAGTCCACACGTTCCCGGCCAGCCCCTCCGCATGGTCTTCATGAGGTCAGACAGGGGCCTGTGGAGCTCCAGGTTCATAACAGCTCCCTCCGTCCATCCCGCTGAGAAGCCAGCCCCTCCTGGTCACAGCCTGTCCATCCCAGATGAGGCAGAGGGAGCCTGTACCCGGGTCCCTCTGAGTGTCCTCTGTGAGGACCTTCAGGTGTCCTCTTCCTCTGAAGAAAGCGATGACCAGTGAGACACCCCGGGGTACAAAGACTTGTTCTCCAGGCTGGGTGACCTGGAGGTGACTGTTGACCTGCGGAGGGGACATCACCAGGAGCAGGGTCTGCTGGTGATCAGAGACTCCCCTGCAGGTCTGGGTGGACAGAGGGTGGAGACCCAGATCATGCCGGGGACAAACACGTGCAGTGACTGCGTCTTTTCTTGTGTATATAAAATGTTCTGCTATGAACTTCTGTGTGTGGGCGTTATTCCAAGTAGTGGAGTAACAATTGGGTTTTTCCTTTATTTTTCTTTTTTTTTTAGTAAATCTTGTCTAATGGTTATGTGAATTTGTTATAATTACTGAACTTTTGAATTATGTAGCTAAGGTGATATTTGAAATGGTAGTTTTTATTTTTATGAACTATAGATTTTATATATAGAGGTAACATATGAAATAGTATTTTTAAAACTTAAAGCCATTGGCCCTGGCCGGTTGGCTCAGCAGCAGAGCGTCGGCCTGGCGTTCAGGGCTCTCGGTTTCGATTCCCGGCCAGGGCACATAGGAGAAGCGCCTATTTGCTTCTCCACCCCCCCCCTTCTTCTCTGTCTCTCTCTTTCCCTCCCGTAGCCAAGGCTCCATTAGAGCAAAGATGTCCTGGGCACTAGGGATGGCTCCTTGGCCTCTGCCCCAGGCGCCAGAGTGGCTCTGGTTTCGGCAGAGCGACGCCCCGGAGGGGCATCGCATCGCCCCCTAGTGGGCAGAGCGTCACCCCTCGTGGGCGTGCCGGGTGGATCCCAGTCTGGCGCATGTGGGAGTCTGTCTGACTGTCTCTCCCCGTTTCCAACTTCAGAAAAATACAAAACAAAACAAAACAAACAAACAAAAAAACTTAAAGCCATTGATTAATACAATTATCTACTTGCATAAAGAGCCCTTAAATTTAATTTGAACAGGCATCCCTGTCTGGGTCTGCAGGAGGTGAGCCCTGCCTGTCTTGGGGTGACAGAAAAGGGCTCAGCATGGTGACCCAGACACAGTCACCCACCAGTCCTGAGTGAGACTGTTGAGCTGGATGATTTCAATGAGAAACGGGGTGGAACAGTTCCCATGACTTTGTATCATTTGTTTATGAAGTTTATATTAAAGTTGTATTTTTCAGGTCTTTTCAAGATTAATAAAGTTCAGCCAAGTAGCATATTATATGTGTTTCTTATTTCTTAGCATGTTTAGCCATTTAAAAAAAATGGCAGTGTTGTTAATTATACTGATATTATTATTGAAAGTAAAATAACAGGGGAGGTCAGGGTAGAGGATCCACTAAGTGAATGGTGAGGGGACTTTGTTGGCCCCTAAGGGGGTGGGTGGTGATCAGATCCCTAAGTTTGCTAGAAAATGTGTTACTGAAGGCAAAAGGAAACAGGAGAGGAAGACAGAATCAGCCTGTAGAGGGGGTCAGGACAGCTTGAGAAATTATAGGCAAACCACTCAGGACAGGCCATGGGACAGAATGGGTGGGGACTGGTCTGAGCAGAGACTCCCACGTATTTCAGAGCTCAGCCCTGAGATGAGAGACAGAACTCCAGACCACCCCTGGCAGGGGTCCCCCCAGACTGGGACGGAGACACCAAAGCACCGTCACTCTCTCAGACCCTCTGCCAGTGCCCCTCCTGCCCCTGTGCTTCCCAGTCCCTGGGACTCCACATTCACTCCTTCCATGTCACTCACACAGATACAGGGTCAACTAGAAGATGTCACCCTCGGTGCTCCCTCACTAGAGAGGACATGAGTGCAGCCTGGAGTGTCCCAGAGTGTAGCCCTGATTAGATTGATCAACTCTCTTCCAGGACAAATGACAGTGGAACTCTGAAAATATAAATGGCTCCTAGGAGAAGAAACAAAAGGATTGGGGACAATGTAAGGAGAGGACCCGGCTCTTCTGTGGGACTGACCTCAGCGTCCATCTGGCTTCACCAGCTCAGGCAGGGTTGGGCTCTGGTGAGGTATCAGACATTAAGATGTGAGCGGTCCATATTTCATTCAAGTTATACAAGTAACATCAAAGGTTCTCTGCATCTTTCCAGTTTATTGTGTCGATATTTATTTCACGTCCTTCACTTGGCATTTTTTTTTCATCTTTGTATAGAATCTACTAGCAATTGAAACTGCTCACGCTGAGAGTCAGATGTGTGATGTCTGACATCATGACTGCCTGTTCCCTGGGACCCTCAGGGGCTTTTCCTGCCCCAGGACCAAGGATGAGGGAGAACAAGAACATGGGGCAGAAGGAGTCGCGTTGGAAGGAAACCCTGTCTTCTCACAGACCATTCTCTGGATGGGGTCATTCAGTGTCAAATCAGGGGAAACTTCCTGCTCATAAACAACACTGAGGTGTTTTGAGGACTCATAGTGTACCCACACCCTCAGCGTCAGGAAGACCATCCCTTCAGGAATCACACTGCTTAGTCAATCCTGAGGAGACAGCCCTCTTAGAATAAAAGCAGAGGACAGTTCAGTTATGTATTCCATCAGAAAATACGAGTATGTGTGTGAAATTTCGTCAATGAATCCTTTCTCATACAACTCTGCAAGTAAATGAGACTTTCAGAAATTACCAATTTAAAAATTTGGGGCATAAATTGCAGGCAAGAAAGTGATCTCATTTTATTGAAATTAGAATTTTGCAAGAAATTTAACGTTGTAAGTATAGCAATCCTTGAAGATACGTGAACAATTAAATCTGTGCTGAAGCTGAGTGTGGTGCCCGGTGTCCCTGCGTGGTTCTGAGCACACATTCAGGCCTGTGCCCGGGGCCCGTGGACAGAGACCCAGACCCCAGGTGCTCACAGCCCTTCCTCCACCAGCTCTTCCTACAGAGCCCACCTCCCTCATCCATTTCCCTCCAGCGCTCCTGTCTCCCTAGCAGCCCTGGAGGGGCACAGCTGTGAGCTCATTCACAGGTGCTGGCTGTCTCAGAGTGCCTGTCCCTGCTTATGGAAAGTCACGGAGCAGGATCAGAGACCTCCAGCCCATGTGTCTGCCTCTAGCAGCAACGCTGGAGAGGAGACAGGCAGCGCTGCCCGCCTGGGCCACAACATACTCCCTGAATTTTGTTTCAAAATCTCAAATTGAGCTGTGGGGGCAAAGCAGTGAATTCCAGGCTAGGTTCTGTATCTTAGCTAATTCCTGAGGTTACAGACTCCAGTCTCCCCAGGTGCGAACATAGCTCCTCCCCCACCACTGCCCAGGGGCTGCTGGGAAAACACGGCTGCAGGAGGAAAAATGCTTAATCCCATCAGCCACCTCCTGAGCTGTCTCCTGTGTTTTTTAATTATTAACGTGCATCCCCCATGCAAAATGAAGGTTCTCCTAAATGGGATTTTCACCTTTTGTCCTCAGAGATGCAAATGCTCCCCTCAACCAACACATATAGAACCTAAACTCCAAAGGCAAACACTCTAGAAGTAGTGGTGTGATCACATCGTACGTGATAAACATGTCCTTCACTACAGAGTGTGTATGAAACGAATGTATCTAATGAAAAATTGTATATCGTATACTTAATGAGTATATAACATAAACTAGAGCATGTTGCTGACAACACACAATGCAGCCAACACAGAGGTTCAATTAGAAATTCCTACCTAGAGTGTTCGGGACAAAATCCTGTTAAAAACCCCTCATTGAAATAAGCGACAACAATTAAGTGGTAGTCAACATAGAGTCCAAGTTGGGGAATATTTTTTAGGAGAAGACATTGTTCATGGCATTTAAAATGCTCAGAGCTTATTTCTGAAGCGCTGAGGAGATAAAGGAACGATCAATAATTAAAAGAACGAGACGAACCCGGTGAGCACCACTCTGGAGAATTCCCAGGTGAAAAGGGACTCATTTTTAGACAGGGCCTGGGCCCCTCACCCACGGGAGGGCAGTCCCGAGACTGGACGTTCCATTCCGGGGAGGAGGCAGTGGACGGGGTGCCGCTCCGGGCAGATGCGGTAGCAGGAGGCACAGGCAGCTTCGGGGCTGGACAGCAGGGCGCATGTCACCTGTGTGAGTTCCCTGCGCGCCCCGCCACCCCCACAGGATGGACCCGAAGGGCGGGGCGGGATTCAAGGGCCCTCAGCACAGTCATCATGGGGGCAGGTTCACCAACAATTAACAAATGCACATAGAAGGACACTGGGAGTTCAAGTACATGCACATCCCAAACGGCAGACCCCCCCCCCCCAACCCGGAGTGTCCATAGAAAGGAAACAGGAGACCCCATCCCAGCGGGAACCAGCGAGGACCGGGCTTGTAGAAGCCCCTTTGGAGCCAAGGAAGGTCCATGGCCAACCAAGGGCCCCAGTGCGGTAATGAGAGTTTCCCTCTATGAAGTCTCTTAATCAAACCCCGGCCCTGGCAGAGGGAATAGGAAAGACATGAGGAATCGGGCGCCACCGCCCAGCCTGGGAGCCGCCTCCATCCACGGGAGAAGGTTGTGCAGGAGGGTTGTAGAGCTCCATCTGTCCGCAGGGGGTGACTCGAGGTCAGCATGAGTCCCCAGGCAAAGTGCAGAACAAGCCATTCCCAAAGAGACACATCTGTGGGCTCCTTCCCGTGAATTCCCTAGAGCGGTCAGCTTCCCTGAGACAGGGGACAACGGGGGCAGACAGGGTCTGCAGTCAGTGGCGCCAGGAGGTCTGCATGACACAGGAGAACACTAGTGAGTCATAGAAACAGCTGCAGTGCTACAACATGACAATGCCGAGAGAGGTCGAGGGCGATGGCTGCACACAGTGCGGAGAGGGTCAGGGCCGCAGAACGCGATTCTCAGCGCATTACTGCACGGCTCACCTCACATGCATCTGACCACTAAGAAGGTACAAATTCCAAATTGTAAGCACACGAGTCTATCTAAGATTAAAAGTCCTGAGAACTGTAAAGGACCAAGGACAGGGCTTTCCTGCAAGACCGCCTTTCATCCAAGGGCATTATGCTAATTGGATGCTCACCTCCCACATGTCACATGATATTCAACCAACTTAAAGGTCAGAAGAACTGGAAATGCCCCCAGTGACCCGTCCTCAGTTTCCCTGGAAGCTTCATCTCCTCGGGCAGAGAAGTTCCCTCACTGAGTGTTCTGAGGAACTGCTGAAGGACCGGACGATCACAGCTGGGTTTCAGGTAGGTTTCCTGAGTATTGTCTTTCTTATTTTTATTTTTGGGGTATTTCCTTTCATTTGGGTCCTTATAGAGTTCACTGAGTAGGGCATGTAAACTAGGCAGTGACGGGGCTTTAGGCAGAGAAGTGAGGATTGATGAACTTTGATAATAAATCTGAACACAGGGAAATTCGTCATTTTCAAATGCTAATTTAACCCCAAAGTAAATTTCTAATGAAATGGACTCATCGCTGGGATAGTGGGAGCCTGTGAGTGTGCTGTAATGGTGAGAGGGTGGACCAGACTAAGAGCACGTAAAGCCAGGATCACTGATTTGTTCAGACTCAGTTCTAACATACTCTTCTCCCATTCATTGCAAACTGGTTCATTTTAGGCAGTGAACATAGAAAGATAAAATAAAATAAATAGCCCAGACCCTGATCTGTGAATCTCCTTGTCTAGGAGAGGAGAATATAACTTTGCCTCAGAGAAGATGTACTTGGAAGTTCCTGTACTCTCTGTTCCTGGGAGCTTCACATTTTAGATGAGAGCATACGTTAATTTTTCTCTTCTATACGGGGGCCCAGTATTCCTGCAGCACTGAGGACGATGTCAGTCTGGGGAAATACTGCCTTACTCTGTCCTGCTCTGAGGGGTTGGGATGGACCTAATCAAACTCTCCTAAACGACTCATCAAAAGTCACCAGGTTAGCCCTGGGTGTTTAAGTTTAGGGTCCTGTCCAGGGGGCTGGTAATTATGGGAACCTGGCCCAAGGTCCAGAAATGAGTTATCCCAGAGAGAGACAGCGGTTTTTATGAGTGATCATGCTGTCTCATCTTCCCGATATGGAAGAGAGGGTCAACTAGAAACTGTTTTCTATGTGTGATTTGAAATGTGGAGTTTATTTATCTCTCTCTCTCTCTCTCTCTTTCCTCAGGGATTTCCTAATCCCATAGCTGAGAAAGACAGAACAAGGATTTAAGGTGGAGTTGGAGATGGCGGGTACTTCCCCACAGCCTGGGCCCTGCAGACCCTTGACAGCCCAGCGAGGGAAGAAGCAACAGAGGGCCCCAGTGGCACACAAGGCTCCCCGCCCCGAGGAGCAGGACCCAAGAGTAAGTAGATACTTGGTTGTGTCAAGAACTGGGGGCGGGCATGGACAACAGACTCAGGATTTTGACCTGGCAAGTTCAGCGCCCAGAACTGAGTTCCCTTCTCCCTTCCAAGGACCACCTACCTTGTGATGTCCTCAATACAAGTATTTGGACACAAAATAGCTGGTGAGGCTGATGCTCCTGAGTCTCAGAACAACAACCTCATTTCATAGCTAGTGCCATAGGCAGCTGTTTCGTGTCCACATATTTTTATCTGTGTCTATGTATTGACACTTAGTCCTCCACTCGCTTTTCCTATGTTCTCTCATAACTAACATGAGTCTCAGGATCCACCCTCACATCTTCACTATCCGGGGGCCCGGTGAGCCCGTGTTTAGGTCCCTCTCCATCACCCACACTCACATCCCTGAGTCAGTCCTCCAAGTCCTCTTAGAAACCAGCCTGTGACGTGACTGCTTACTCCCCCTACAGGTGAAGTGCAAGAACTGCCTGGCCTTCGGGCACAAGGCAAACAGTGTCAGGTGTCCCATGAAGCGCTGGGGCGGGGCTCTGGCCCCCCAGCCCCTGGGCCCCAAGCAGATGAAGGAGAACCGCAAGCCATGGAGCCCCCGAGACCTGCGGGCTGTAGGACCTCCCAACAGCGCTGCCAGGGAGAATGAGCAGAGGTCAAGGTGAGCATGTGGGAGAATAGGACCAATCTCTTAGTGGCCTGGAATCTAGTGTGCCCATTCCTGCACTGTGTGCATGGCCTCGTCTGGGCAAAGACAGGAGCATGGAGAGGTTAGGCAAGCTGCCATGTCCAACAGGGGTCACACTCAGGTGGTCGTTCCTATACTGGGGGGCTCTGTTGTGGAAGGGGGCGGGTACTTGAGAGGCAGCATCTGTTCATCTGCAAGGGCAGGGAGGCAGGCAACATACTCCAAATGGAAGTCCTTCACAACAAAAGTGGAGGACTCCCAGGAGGAGGCAGTGATCTGAGTGGAGGAAAGTCCAGTCTGGCAAAGGCCCGGGCCTAACTCCCTGGATGACAGGGTCACAGGGAATGAGCCTGGGACGATGATGGGTTTCTCCCCATTGGGAATGAATAATGCAGGGACTCTCACTCACCTGTCGTGTCCTGCAGGGACGAGGAGCAGCAGAGACAGGCTCTGGTCCAGAGGTTTCCCAGGAGACCCCCCGGGAGGCCCCAGCACTCCTTCAAGGATCAGACAGAACCCTGTGACTATGTGAGGGTGAGTGTCCCCCTTCTCCAGTCTTTTTCCCCTTTGGGATCACTCTGACTTCCCACAACGATTTCCGTGTGAGGGGATGGTAACCTTCAGTGTGGACCGACATGGCCTCTACAGTGCAGTGTCCCTGTGTCATTGCTCCGGCTGTCTCTGATGTTGCTTTGCACTTACTTGTCTGCTCCCAGCAGGCTAGGGCCAGTGTTGTCCTGTCCTCACTCAATGCTTCCAAAGGGCTATCACTCGGGGGACAACTAGCATCTTACCATTGGGGTCCTAACACTCAAATCACCTGCCCACACTTGCTAGTCCTTAAACTGCTTTCCAAACACCATAATTGTGTCAATTTATTAAAAATGGTGTGAACGGACGTGTCCTGCACCAACATAGTTAACAGGAAGCATTGTAAGAAGCTTTGTTGGTTTTTTATATGATGTCAGAAATGGTATCAAGGGGTATTTTTAATGCAGTTGTTACTGACCAGCAGTGAGATCAATGACCTCATTATCTCTTCATGAACTGCTGGGATAGCTTTACTGTGTATATCTTGTATTAAGTGCTTAGCTTTAGTTTTGCATTTTTAAATTGTGTTTTGTAGTTGAGGGTGTGTGATCCTAACGCGTAACCTGTGTGCTCTGTTCTCTGACAGCGTCCGAACAGACCGACGCTCGTGCACATGACCCAGAGCAAACGTGTGGCCCAGTCCAGTCTCAGCAGGGGGCCACCGACAAGAAACACATATGAGACCTCACAGACCACCGGAATTCTGGCAGCACAAAATTTGGGCCAGGACTCCAATCTCGGCATCCAGGCTTCCGGAAAGAGAGCTGCTCTGACCTTGACCCAGACCAGCCAGAACCCCCGCAAGAAGCCCAGACTCAGCCCCTGCCTGTCCCGCAAGAAGCGCTCGCAGGAACCAGAGTTGCAGTTTCCCCAAACTGCCCGTCCTCCTGCCTGTCCCCCTGGAGTTAGACCTGCAGGGAAACCTCAGGTCCCCAGCCTGACACCTGCTCAGGGACAGCGGCCTGGCCCTCCTCCCCGTAAGGGCCCTCTCCTCAGGACTGTCCCGGCCTGCCACGGATCCCAGGTGACACCCAGTCCACTCGTTCCCGGCCAGCCCCTCCGCATGGTCTTCATGAGGTCAGACAGGGGCCTGTGGAGCTCCAGGTTCATAACAGCTCCCTCTGTCCTTCCCGCTGAGAAGACAGCCCCTCCTGGTCACAGCCTGTCCATCCCAGATGAGGCAGAGGGACCTTGTACCCGCGTCCCTCTGAGTGTCCTCTGTGAGGACCTTCAGGTGTCCTCTTCCTCTGAAGAGAGCGATAGCCAGTGAGACACCCCGGGGCACAAAGACTTGTTCTCCAGGCTGGGTGACCTGGAACTGACTGTTGACCTGGGGAGGGGACGTCACCAGGAGCAGGGTCTGCTGGTGATCAGAGACTCCCCTGCAGGTCTGGGTGGACAGAGGGTGGAGACCCAGATCATGCCGGGGACAAACACGTGCAATGACTGTGTCTTTTCTTGTGTATATAAAATGTTCTGCTATGAACTTCTGTGTGTCGGCATTATTCCTAGTAGTGGAGTAACAATTGGGTTTTTTCCTATATTTTTCTTTTTTTCCTTTTTTTTTTAGTAAATCTTGTCTAATGGTTATGTGAATTTGTTATAATTACTGAACTTTTCAATTATGTAGCTAAGGTGATATTTGAAATGGTAGTTATTATTTTTATGAAGTATAGATTTTATATATAGAGGTAACATATGAAATAGTATTTTTAAAACTTAAAGCCATTGAATAATATAATTATCTACTTGTATAAAGAGCCCTTTAAATGTATGTGAACAGGCAGCCCTGTCTGGGTCTGTAGGAGGTGAGCCCTGCCTGCCTCGGGGTGACAGGAAAGGTCCCAGCATGGTGACCCAGACACAGTCACCCACCAGTCCTGAGTGGGACTGTTGAGCTGGATGATTTCAATGAGAAATGGGGTGGAAGGGTTCCCATGACTTTGTACCTTTTGTTTATGAAGTGTTATATTAAAGTTGTGTTTTTCAGGTCTTTTCAAGATTAATAAAGTTCTGCCAAGTAGCATAAAATACGGGTTTCTTATTTCTGAGCATGTCTGGCCATTTATAAAAAATGGTAGTGTTGTTAATGATACTAATATTATTATTGAAAGTAAAATAACAGTGGAGGTCAGGGTAGAGGATCCACTAAGTAAATGGTGAGGGAACTTTGTTGGCCCCTAAGGGTGTGGGTGGTGATCAGATCCCTAAGTTTGCTAGAAAATGTGTTACTGAAGGTAAAAGGAAACAGGAGAAGATGACAAAAACAGCCTGTAGAGGGGTCAGGACAGGTTTAGAAATTATAGGCAAACCCCTCAGGACAGGCCACGGGACAGAATGGGTGGGGACGGGTCTGAGCAGAGACTCCCACGGATTTCAGAGCCCGGCCCCGGGATGAGAGACAGAACTCCAGACCACCCCTGGCGTGTTCCCCCAGACTGGGACAGAGACACCAAAGCACCGTCACTCTCTGAGACCCACTGCCTGCATTCCTCCTGCCTCTGTGCTTCCCAGTCCCTGGGACTCCACATTCACTCCTTCCATGTCACTCACACATTTACATGGGTTAACTAGGAAATGTTACTCTTGGTGCTTCCTCACTAGGGAGGACATAAGTGCAGCTGAGAGTGTCCTCAGAGTGTAACCCTGATTAGATTTATCAACTCTCTTCCAGGATAAATGATAGTGGAACTCTGGAAATATGAATGGCTCCTAGGAGAAGAAACAAAAGGGTTGGGGACACTGAAAGGACAAGACCTGGCCGTTCTGTGGGACTGACCTCAGCGTTCATCTGGCTTCACCAGCTCCGGCAGGGTTGGGCTCTGGTGAAGTATCAGACATTAAGATGTGAAAGGTCCATATTTCATTCAAGTTATACAAGTAACATCAAACGTTCTCTGCATCTTTCCAGTTTATTGTGTCGATATTTATTTCACGTCCCTTACTTGGCATTGTTTTTCATCTTTTTATAGAATCTACTAGCAATTGAAACTGTTCATGCTGAGAGTGAGATGTGTGGTGTCTGACATCATGACTGTCCGTTCCTTGGGACCCTCAGGGTCTTTTCCTGCCCCAGAACCAAGGATGAGGGAGAACAAGAATATGGGGCAGAAGGAGTCGCATTGGAAGGAAACCATGGCTTCTCACAGACCATTCTCTGGATGGGGGCATTCAGTGTCAAATCAGGGGAAACTTCCTGCTCATAAACAACACTGGGGTGTTTTGAGGACTCATAGTGTACCCACACCCTCAGCGTCAGGAAGACCATCCCTTCAGGAATCACACTGCTTAGACAATCCTGAGGAGACAGCCCTCTTAGAATAAAAGCAGAGGACAGTTCAGTTATGTATTCCATAAGAAAATACGAGTATGTGTGTGAAATTTCGTCAATGAATCCTTTATCATAGAACTCTGCAAGTAAATGAGACATTCAGAAATTACTTATTTAAAAATTCGGGGCATAAATTACAGGTAAGAAAATGATCTCGTTTTATTGAAATTAGAATTTTGCAAGAAATTTCACCTTGTAAGTATAGCAATCCTTGAAGATACTTGAATAATAAAAATCTGTGCTGAAGCTGAGTGTGGTGCCCGGTGTCCCTGCGTGGTTCTGAGCACACATTCAGGCCTGTGCCCGGGGCCCGTGGACAGAGCCCCAGACCCCAGGTGCTCACAGCCCTTCCTCCACCAGCTCTTCCTACAGAGCCCACCTCCCTCATCCACTTCCTTCCAGCGCTCCTGTCTCCCTGTCATCCCTGGTGGGGACACAGCTGTGAGCTTCATTCACAGGTGCTGGCTGTCTCAGAGTGCCTGTCCCTGCTTCTGCAAGGTCACGGGGCAGGATCAGAGACCTCCAGCCCATGTCTCTGCCTCTAGCAGCAACGCTGGAGAGGAGAGAGGCAGCGCTGCCCACCTGGGCCACAAAACACTCCCTGAATTTTGTTTCAAAATCTCAAATTGACCTGTGGGGGCAAAGCAGTGAATTCCAGGCTAGGTTCTGTATCTTAGCTAATTCCTGAGGTTACAGACTCCAGTTTCCCCAGGTGCGAACATAGCTCCGCCCCCACCACTGCCCAGGGGCTGCTGGGAAAACACGGCTTCAGGAGGAAAAATGCTTAATCCCATCAGCCACCTCGTGAGCTGTCTCCTGTGTTTTTTAATTATTAACGTGTATCCCCCATGCAAAATGAAGCTTCTGCTAAATGGGATTTTCACATTTTGTCCTCAGAGTTGCAAATGCTCCCCTCAACCAACACATATAGAACCTAATCTCCAAAGGCAAACACTCTAGAAGTAGTGGTGTGATCACATCGTATGTGATAAACATGTCCTTCACTACAGAGTGTGTATGAAACGAAGATATCTAATGTAAAATTGTATATCGTATACTTAATGAGTATATAACATAAACTAGAGCATGTTGCTGACAACACACAACGCAGCGAACACAGAGGTTCAATTAGAAATTCCTACCTAGAGTGTCCAGACTTTAAAACCCTGTTAAAAACCCCTCATTGAAATAAGTGACAATTAAGTGGGAGTCAACATAGAGTATGAGTTGGGTAATATTTTCAAGAGAAAACATTGTTCATGGCATTTAAAATGCTCAGAGCTTCTTTCTGAAGCGCTGAGGAGATAAAGGAACGATCAGTAATTAACAGAATGAGATGAACCCGGTAAGCACCACTCTGGAGAATTCCAAGGTGAAAAGGGACTCATTTTTAGACAGGGCCTGGGCCCCTCACCCACGGGAGGGCAGTCCCGAGACTGGACGTTCCAGTCCGGGGAGGAGGCAGTGGACGGGGTGCCACTCCGGGCAGATGCGGTAGCAGGAGGCACAGGCAGCTTCGAGGCTGGACGGCAGGGCGCATGTCACCTGTACGAATTCCCTGCGTGCCCTGCTGTCCCCACGCGATGGACCTGAAGGGCGGGGCCGGATTCAAGGGCCTTTAGCAAGGTCAGCATGGGGGCACGTTCACCAACAATTAACAAATGCACATAGAAGGCCACTGGGAGTTCAAATACGTGCAGATCATAAAGGGCAGACCCCCCCCCCAACCCGGAGTGTCCATAGAAAGGAAACAGGAGAAACCATCCCAGCGGGAACCAGCGGGGACTGGGCTTGTAGAAGCCCCTTGTGTCGGGAGGTGATCAACAACTGCTGGCTGACAAGGTCACAGCAGAAGAAGGTCCACAACTGCTGGCTGACAAGGTCACAGCAGAAGAAGATCAAAAACTGCTGATTGACAAAGTCACAGCAGAGAAGACCAACGGCTGCTTGTTGACAGAGTCACCACAGTGAAGACCAATGGCTGCGGGTTGACAAAGTCACCGCAAAGAAAAGCACGATACTTCCCCCTTTGACTTTTTGAATCAATCTGGCCTTATATCCCCCCTTTTCTGGGTGTGTGCTATTATTTATGGCACAGGGATAATAGTACCGTGCTTTCCCTGTAGATTCGTAGTAATTTCTTTGGAAATGAGACAGAGGGTGTGAGTTCCACAGAAAAGCCTGTAAGTCCCTTGAACTGGGCTCGTAAACATAAGAGGCTGGCTATGATATCCCTCGTAAAGGGTTGAGTGTGTAGGAGAATTTCTTCTTAATCATGTTAGAGAGAATAGATTGTGACTTGTGAATGGGTAGGAGGCAGTGGCTGTGCACAGAGCACCTTTCAGCCTTCACTTAATTCATCATTTTTCCTCCCTAGCCTTTTCATGTGATAGAGTAGAGAAACTTTCCTGTCTTCTTGCTTACCTGACCTGCAGATGGTGGAACACTCTAAGAAGAATATAGTTAGAACTTAACTAGTGTGTGAATATAGTAAATAAATAAAATTTGACTAGACAATAGAATCTTAGGAAAGGAGTAATGGAATGGCCCGTTGTGTGGCCTGGGATGGGAACACAGTCAGCAAGAAAAGAATGTTTTGCTAAGAGACTTGTTTTATGACTGAAGGCAGTTGCTGGGCTTTCTCAGTGAGACACTCTCATGAGGTTTGTGTACTTTCCAAGATTTTTTCTTCAGATAATGAGAGGAATGGGGGGGAGGGGCATCCATAGCAGCAATAGCAATTAATGTCTTCTGAAATTATGTTGCTACTAAGGTATCTTGCAAGTGCACTCTATATATCTTTAAGTAAAAGTTACTCTTAATGTTATGTCAATTTCTTAATGGGCAAGCCTTTTGTTATCTTGTGAGAAAAGTTAGGACACTGCATAAACTCAAGGCCATTTGCCTGAGCAAGTGGTGGTCCTTTGCTAATCCTTAATGATTTTGTCTGTTAATCTCTCTCTGCCCCTTGACTCACAACAACAGTAAAGTTGAGTTATTAGTTAGTACTAATCCTTTAAAAGCTTTTACCAATGTTGTTATCGCTATTCAAGTTATTTTTTAGTTGTACTTTGAGTGAATTGCCACCTGATTTGTAGTTTATAGATATAAATTAACTGTTATCTGGAAACATGTAAACATAGTGAAACAGAAGCAATGATTTTACCATATAATTGTAACTTGGTGTGTGTGTATAAAAAAAGAAGCTGTACTAGTATTTGGCAGAGATGCCTGGCAGTAAATGCTAACTAGAGAATAAAGAGAAAGAAAAGAATTCAGCTCTCTCACTCGAATTTTGCCGACGCCGTCTACTCCTGTGGGACCCCTGGATCCCCCCCGGGGCTGGATCCTAGCATTTGGCGCCCAAACAGGGACCCACAGGTAATCCCCCCTTATTGTCTTGGGATGGCTAGGACTCCACTTAGGGTGCTGCAGACCCCCCTGTAAGAAAGACAGGGTGAGGATAGGTGGAGAATTTCAGAACTTAAGATTTTGAGAAGTCATGGACCATACTGAGTCTAAAGAAAGAAGAATCTGTATAGAAGTCATTAAGTATACGCTTTCCTTAAAAGGAGTTAGTGTTTCCCCTCAACAAGTAGCTCGTTTTCTGTATTTCGTACAAGAATGTTCTCTATGGTTTCTAGATGAGGGAACGCTGAGTCTTGAGACATGGGCTAAAGTTGGAGAAGATTTAAAACTTTACTATGAGATACATGGACCAGAAAGTGTCCCAGTTGATACATTTTCTTTATGGAGCTTGATCAAAGATGCCTTAAATCCAGAACATGAGATGCATAAATTTTCTAAGGCAACTGCTCCTCCAAACGAAGAGACTCTGTTAATTAGAAATAGAAGGCAGTCTCAAGATAGTACAAATTATGGTATGGCCTCTTTAAAATTAAGTAAACATCAGGATGATAGTGAAAATCATTTATCTCCAACCTATGAGGCTGAATTAGAAGATGAGGCAGCTAAATATAATTGGAATAATGAGGATTGGAAGTGAAAGACAGTCTTGCCCATATTATATTTCTCCAAGACTGACAAAAAGGATAAAAATAAGGCTATTAAAATGTCTTTGCCTCTACCAGTACAATCACCAGCTGTTAATGAAAAGAAAAAATCATCAGGGTTAACAGGGTTGCAGAAGGCAATTCAAGCTTCTTGCGACCAAGGGGAAACTGATTTGGCATTATGTTTCCCTGTGGCTGTGGCTGGTGAATTTGATGATGAGGAGGTTCCTACATAGGAGTCGCTTTCTTATAAATTATTGAAAGAGTTAAAAATGGCTTGCAGTCAATATGGACCCACCTCTCCTTATACTATGTCTTTGGTGGAAACAGTTTCTCATAATTGGATGACTCCTTATGATTGGGAACAAGTCGCTAAAGCCTGTTTATCTGGAGAAAATTACCTGCTTGGAAAGGCAAAATATGAGAAACAAGCCTCTTGTCGGGGTTGAAATGGAGGAATTTCGGCTGCCGGTTGCAGCAGCTATTAGAATTTAAGAATAATTAGAAGACTGAGATGAGTTTTAAAGTTGTGTTATTATCTGATTTTCTTTAGTAAATAGAAGGACTTAAGAGTTTGGAAAAATTACAGTTTTTTCTGTTCTCCTCTTTCTCTCAACTCATTTTATTTATTTCCTGTTCTATGCCTGAAAAGAGGGCAAAGGGAACACCTGTTTGGATATAGCTAAACAGAATCTCATAAACGGCCGTTCTTGAAACTTTTCAAGAGAGAATTCTGTTTGGTTTCTATCCTTAATGTTCCAATCAAAATAGCCCTGTGTAAAGACCATGCAGGCCATATTCTAATCTCTGAAATCCCGGATTTCTCTCTAATTTGTCTGATTTGTCTACTTTGTCTGATTCTTGTTTGTGTTTGGTCTTTGTTTAATGTTGTCTAAATGTGATTTTTTAAGTTCTTGCATGCAAAAATTAAATATGCTGGCTCTAATATTATAAATATGTCATCCCTACAAATTTATAATTTTAATTGAAACAAGTAAAGCGTGCTCATTTAAATTTAAATAGTATGAAATATAAATCCTAAAGACTTGTTGATTTAAACTGCTTCAAGCTTCAGGCTGCTTGCTGTGGCTGCAGAGCATGAAGCAGAGTAGATTTGCCTAACAAAGGTGTAGATTTTTTTTTAATATAGAGAAATAATAAAAGCCACATTAGAATTTTCCAGCTTTAACGTGTTCTTTAAATTGCCTGTTAATTAATGGAGTAGAAATTTTTTTATGAATATAGAAAACTCGTATACTGAAACTCCTGCAAATCTTCTTTATCATGCTTCTTACTTTAAAAAATTTCTTTTGAATGTTGATATACAGAATTATTCAACAGCTGAGAGACGCTAGAGTCCTACAGGAAATGCTGAACCTGTTTCTTCTTCAGACTTTTACCCTCTTTTGTTTAATCCAGCTAATAACGCTGTTTTGTCTTTTTCCAAATAGCTCCAGATATACAAAAATGATTTATATAGGCAAATAAGAACCCTTAAACCCCTCACCAGTTGCGGTGCCTCATGGCTACAGTGTAATTGTTTTAGATTTACAGGACTGCTTTTTTACTATACCATTAGCTACACAACATTTTCGAAGGTTTGCATTTAGTTTGCCATCAGAAAATTTTAAACAACCTTATGAGAGATTATCAGTGGAAGGTATTGCCCAGGGAATGAAAAACAGTCCCACGCTTTGTCAAAAATTTGTGAATCAAGCTTTAGATCCAATAAGATTAAAATATCGTGATCTTTATTTAATTCACTATATGAATGATATTTTACTTGCTCTGCCTGATCGGGAAAAATTGCATAATATTTTACAAGAAACAACTCAGTCTTTACAGAATTTTGGATTAAAAATAGCCCCTGAAAAAATTCAAGTACAGCCACCTTTTAATTACTTGGGGCGTCTTCTGTCTACAGACATTGTCAATCCGCAAAAGTTACAATTAAGAAAAAATCATTTAAAAACTCTAAATGACTATCAAAAATTATTGAAAGTCATTAATTGAATTAGACCCTATTTGAAATTAACTACAGCAGAGCTTAAGCCATTGTTTGATATTTTGAGAGGAGATGCTAATCCAACTTCTCCTCGAGAGCTCACAGAAGCAGCAGCAAAAGCTCTTAGAAAAATAGAAGAAGTAATTAATAATCAACATTTAGTCAGAATTATTATAGAGAAACCATGGCAGCTTGTGATTTTAGCCACTGAACACACTCCTACTGGATGTTTGTGGCAAAATGGGCCTCTAGAGTGGCTTCACTTACCTGTCTCTCACAAGAAAGTTATTATGCCCTATACTGATTTGGTGGCTATTCTTATAATTAAAGGAAGAAACCGCAGCAGAGAGTTGTTTGGTAAAGAAATGACGAAAGTCATTGTTCCTTATAATAAGAATCAATTTCAAGCATTACAGCTAAATTCAGAATGGCAAATTGCTTTTAGTAATTTTACAGGGCAGGTTTTATATTATCTTCCTGCTCACCCACTGCTGCAATTTCTAAAAAGACAATCAGTAATTTATCCTACTAAGACTTCTAGAAATCTGCTGCCCCCTCCCAGCCAGAAGGAGACTCCTGTGCCACCCGCATCACCAGTGACTTTCCAGCAAAGGCCATCAAGAAACTCTCTGTATGATCCTGTTACTCGAGTGATACAGCAACTGTCACTACAGAAAGCTAGACTACCTCCCTATCATGGTCAACAGAAGGCTCGCTCTACTTGAACTGTCAACCCACCAACCTGGGACCAGTTGAAGGCATTGACCGAGAGGGCTGATTTAATTTGTCATTGACAAAACATACATCATAACCCTGTTAATATGTTTATTGCTATGCTAGCTGTACTTTCAATTCAGGTACTTAATGTTGAGGCTATTGGACAAAAGAAATCTTATTGGGCTTATATTCCAAATCCACCATTAGTTAAGCCTGTTACTTGGGAAGGAGATGATATACCTGTGTTTAATAATCATACTAAGTTTTTGGGAGAATCATGTAGTTCTTTTATTATGCATAAAACTGATTCAAATTTCTCATTTCATGGATAAACGGATAAGGTACCTATATGTTTTATGTTTAATAATACTCGCAAAATTTCTGGGTGTTTTCCTACTACACTTAAGACCATTTTGACTGACTCTCCTAAAAGTAATAAACCTGGACACATTACAAGAGACTTATGGTCTCTCACAATTTTAATGCCCGGAGGCCCTGACACCCATGAGTATAATCCTGTTACATTGCCTCCTAAGGAATTTCACCCATGTAAACTTTATCCTCCAAAAAAGGCAACTCAAGAGCCTTACTGGTGGTCTGTGGAGAATAGATTTGTTTTTCCCCATGGCAAGAATGTGCATATTAAAATTATATGAATTATATTGCATATGCTGTTAATTTCACTGTACAAGATTGGTCTAGTCCTTATTTTGAATATGATTATAGAAAATTAGTGCAGGAAATGAGATACAATTACAGTTGGTCAAATAAATATGATCCTTTAAATAAAATCATCACACGTTGGCAGTCTACTGGATGGATACCTGCACAGCTGATTTATCAGGATGAATCAACCACCAGGTATCAAACAAAGCTTTGGCAGTTAATTGCAGCTGCTGCACCGGCATATATGGTTAGGCCTCACGCTTATCCTGTTCAGAATATTTTTTTCAGGCTTGTGTACAGGCTCCTTATGCACTCTTGATTGCTACAATGAACAGTAATCTTTCTGTTAGTACTTATAATTCTATATTTAGCATTTCCTGCTCTCACTGTGTTTTAACAAACTGTCTATCTTATGACACCAAAGCTTAAGTCATGTTTATTCTACAGCAGCCGCCTTATGTGATGTTACCTGTTAGTCTGTCTCAGCCTTGGTATGATGACCCAGGGTTGCATGCACTACAGGCTGCTTCTGAAGCGCTTGCTCACCATCGAGGAAAGCGATTTGTTGCCGAATTGATTTTGGAAATTACTGCTCTTATTGCTATTATAGAATCTGTAGCTGCTTCCACCACTGCTTTAGCTCAATCAGTTCACAGTGCAAATCATGTAGATAGTTTATCTCGTAATATATCTCTTGCATTAGCAGTACAGGAGACTCTAGATGAGAAGTTAGAAATGAAGGTGAATGCTTTAGAGGAGGCTTTTATTTACATAGGTAATGAGCTGTTAGCTATGAAGGCTAGAATGACTCTTAAATGCCATGCAGGATTCAGGTGGATATGTGTGACTCCTTTAGAATACAATCAGTCTATCAGAGCATGGAATAATATACAGAATCATTTGTTAGGTGTATGAAATAACAGTAATATTAGTTTAGATTTGAAGGAATTACATCAGCAGATACAAAACTTAGGAAATTCAGGCTCTTTAGTCTCTGCCTCAGAAGTAGATGATCAATTTGTTGAAAACATTAAAAGTATGTTTTCTATGCATGGCCTGACCTCTCTAACTACTGATATAGGCATAATAATAGCTGTGGCAATTATCACTCTTCTTGTCCTGCCAGTCATGTTCCCACTCTTAAACAGCAATCTCAGGGAAACAGCTGTGAAAATACAAAAGCTTTATTTTAATAATAAAAAAGGGGGAGATGTCCAGAGCCTATCAACAACTGCTGGCTGACAAGGTCACAGCAGGAGAAGACCCACAACTGCTGGTTGACAAGGTCACAGCAGAAGAAGATCAAAAACTCCTGATTGACAAAGTCACAGCAGAGAAGACCAACGGCTGCTGGTTGACAAAGTCACCGCAGTGAAGACCAATGGCTGCGGGTTGACAAAGTCAACGCAAAGAAAAGCACAACGATACTTCCCCCTTTGACTTTTTGAATTAATCTGGCCTTATATCCCCCCTTTTCTGGGTGTGTGCTATTATTTATGGCACAGGGATAATAGTACTGTGCTTTCCCTGTAGATTCGTAGTAATTTCTTTGGAAATGAGACAGAGGGTGTGAGTTCCACAGAAAAGCCTGTAAGTCCCTTGAACTGGGCTCATAAACATAAGAGGCTGGCTATGATATCCCTCGTAAAGGGTTAAGTTTGTAGGGGAATTTCTTCTTAATCATGTTAGAAAGAATAGATTGTGACTTGTGAATGGGTAGGAGGCAGTGGCTGTGCACAGAGCACCTTTCAGCCTTCGCTTAATTCATCATTTTTCCTCCCTAGCCTTTTCATGTGATAGAGTAGAGAAACTTTCCTTTCTTCTTGCTTACCTGACCTGCAGATGGTGGAACACTCTAAGAAGAATATAGTTAGAACTTAACTAGTGTGTGAATATAGTAAATAAATAAAATTTAACTAGACAATAGAATCTTAGGTAAGGTGTTATGGAATGGCCCGTTGTGTGGCCTGGGATAGGAAGGCAGTCAGCAAGAAAAGAATGTTTTGCTAAGAGACTTGTTTTATGACTGAAGGCAGTTGCTGGGCTTTCTCAGTGAGACACTCTCATGAGGTTTGTGTACTTTCCAAGATTTTTTCTTCAGATAATGAGAGGAATGGGGGGGAGGGGCATCCATAGCAGCAATAGCAATTAATGTCTTCTGAAATTATGTTGCTACTAAGCTATCTTGCAAGTGCACTCTATATATCTTTAAGTAAAAGTTACTCTTAATGTTATGTCAATTTCTTAATGGGCAAGCCTTTTGTTATCTTGTGAGAAAAGTTAGGACACTGCATAAACTCAAGGCCATTTGCCTGAGCAAGTGGTGGTCCTTTGCTAATCCTTAATGATTTTGTCTGTTAATCTCTCTCTGCCCCTTGACTCACAACAACAGTAAAGTTGAGTTATTAGTTAGTACTAATCCTTTAAAAGCTTTTACCAATGTTGTTATCGCTATTCAAGTTATTTTTTAGTTGTCCTTTGAGTGAATTGCCACCTGATTTGTAGTTTATAGATATAAATTAACTGTTATCTGGAAACATGTAAACATAGTGAAACAGAAGCAATGATTTTACCATATAATTGTAACTTGGTGTGTGTGTATAAAAAAAGAAGCTGTACTACCATTTGGCAGAGATGCCTGGCAATAAATGCTAACTAGAGAATAAAGACAAAGAAAAGAATTCGGCTCTCTCACTGGAATTTCGCCAACGCCGTCTCCTCCTGTGGGACCCCTGAATCCCTCCCAGGTCTGGACCCTGGCACTCTTGGAGCCAGGGAAGGTCCATGGCCAACCAAGGGCCCCAGTGCGGTAATGAGAGTTTCCCTCTATGAAGTCTCTTAATCAAACCCTGGCCCTGGCAGAGGGAATAGGAAAGACATGAGGAATCGGGCGCCACCGCCCAGGCTGGGAGCCGCCTCCATCCACGGGAGAAGGTTATGCAGGAGGGTTGTAGAGCTCCATCTGTCCGCAGGGGGTGACTCAAGGTCAGCATGTGTCCCCAGGCAAAGTGCAGAACAAGCCATTCCCAAAGAGACATATCTGTGGGCTCCTTCCCGTGAATTCCCTAGAGCGGTTGGCTTTGCTGAGACAGGGGACAACGGGGGAAGACAGGGTCTGCAGTCAGTGGCGCCAGGAGGTCTGCATGACACAGGAGAACACTAGTGAGTTCCAGAAACAGCTGCAGTGCTACAACATGACAATGCCGAGAGGGGTCGACGGCGATGGCTGCACACAGTGCGGAGAGGGTCAGGGCCCAAGAACGCGATTCTCAGCGCATTACTGCACGGCTCACCCCACATGCATCTGACCACTAAGAAGGTACAGATTCCAGACTGTAAGCACACGAGTCTATCTAAGATTAAAAGTCCTGAGAACTGTAAAGGACCAAGAACAGGGCTTTCCTGTAAGGCCGCCTTTCATCCAAGCGCATTATGCTAATTGAATGCTCACCTCCCACATGTCACATGAAATTCAACCAACTTAAAGGTCAGAAGAACTGGAAATGCCCCCCAGTGACCCGTCCTCAGTTTCCCTGGAAGCTTCTTCTCCTCGGGCAGAGAAGTTCCCTCACTGAGTGTTCTGAGGATCTGCTGAAGGACCGGACGATCACAGCTGGGTTTCAGGTAGGTTTCCTGAGTATTGTCTTTCTTATTTTTATTTTTGGGGTATTTACTTTCATTTGGGTCATTATAGAGTTCACTGAGTAGGGCATGTAAACTAGGCAGTGACGGGGCTTTTGGCAGAGGAGTGAGGATTGATGAAGTTTGATAATAAATCTGAACACAGGGAAATTCGTCATTTCAAATGCTAATTTAACCCCAAAGTAAATTTCAAATAAAATGGACTCATCGCTGGGATGGTGGGAGCCTGTGGGTGCTCTGTAATGGAGAGAGGGTGGACCAGACTAAGAGCACGTAAAGCCAGGATCACTGATTTGTTCAGACTCAGTTCTAACATACACGTTTCACATTCATTGCAAACTGGTTCATTTTAGGCAGTGAAGATAGAAAGATAAAATAGAATAAATCGCCCAGACCCTGATCTGTGAAGCTCCTTGTCTAGGAGAGGAGAATATAACTTTGCCTCAGAGAAGATGTACTTGGAAATTCCTGTACTCTCTGTTCCTGGGAGCTTCACATTTTAGACGAGAGCATACTTTAATTTTTCTCTTCTATATGGGGGCCCAGTATTCCTGCAGCACTGAGGACGGTGTCAGTCTGGGGAAATACTGCCTTACTCTGTCCTGCTCTGAGGGGTTGGGATCAACCTAATCAAACTCTCCTAAACTACTCATCAAAAGTCACCAGGTTAGCCCCGGGTGTTTAAGTTTAGGGTCCTGCCCAGGGGGCTGGTAATTATGGGAGCCTGGCCCAAGGTCCAGAAATGAGTTCTCCCAGAGAGAGAAACGGTTTTTCTGTGTGATCATGCTATCTCATCTTCCTGATATGGAAGAGAGGGTCAACTAGAAACTGTTTTCTATGTGTGATTTAAAATGTGGAGTTTATTTATCTCTCTCTCTCTCTTTCCTCAGGAATTTCCTAATTCCGTAGCTAAGAAAGACAGAACTCAGATTTAAGGTGGAGTGGAGATGGCGGGTACTTCCCCACAGCTCGGGCCCTGCAGACCCTTGACAGCCCAGCGAGGGAAGAAGCAACAGAGGGCCCCAGTGGCACAAAAGGCTCCCCGCCCCGAGGAGCAGGACCCAAGAGTAAGTAGATACTTGGCTGTGTCAGGAACCAGGGCGGGCATGGACGACAGACTCAGGATTTGGACCTGGCAAGTTCAGCGCCCAGAACTGAGTTCCCCTCTCCCTTCCAAGGACCACCTACCTTGTGATGTCCTCAATACAAGTATTTGGACACAAAATAGCTGGAGAGGCTGATGCTCCTGAGTCTCAGAACAAGAACCACATTTCATAGCTAGTGCCATAGGCAGCTGTTTCGTGTCCACATATTTTTATCTGTGTCTATGTATTGACACTTAGTCCTCCACTTGCTTTTCCTATGTTCTCCCATAACTAACATGAGTCTCAGGATCCACCCTAACATCTTCAATATTCGGGGGTCCGGTGAACCCGTGTTTAGGTCCCTCTCCATCACCCATACTCACATCCCTGAGTCTGTCCTCCAAGTCCTCTTAGAAACCAGCCTGTGACGTGACTGCTTGCTCCCCCTACAGGTGAAGTGCAAGAACTGCCTGGCCTTCGGGCACAAGGCAAACAGTGTCAGGTGTCCCATGAAGCGCTGGGGCGGGGCTCTGGCCCCCCAGCCCCTGGGCCCCAAGCAGATGAAGGAGAACCGCAAGCCATGGACCCCCCGAGACCTGCGGGCTGTAGGACCTCCCAACAGCGCTGCAAGGGAGACAGAGCAGAGGTCAAGGTGAGCATGTGGGAGGATAGGACCAATCTCTTGGGGGCCTGGAATCCAGTGTGCCCATTCCTGCACTGTCTGCATGGCCTCGTCCAGGCAAAGACAGAAGCATGGAGATGTTGGGTAAGCTGCCATGTCCAACAGGGGTCACACTCAGGTGGTCTTTCCTATACTGGGGGGCTCTGGTGTAGAAGGGGGCGGGTACTTGGGAGGCAGCATCTGTTCATCTGCAAGGGCAGTGAGGCAGGCAACGTATTCCAAATAGAAGTCCTTCACAAAAAAAGTGGAGGACTCCCAGGAGGAGGCAGTGATATGAGTGGAGGAAAGTCCAGTCTGGCAAAGTCCGGGGCCTCACTCCCTGGATGACAGGGTCACAGGGAATGAGCCTGGGATGATGATGGGTTTCTCTCCATTGGGAATGAATAATGCAGGGACTCTCACTCACCTGTCGTGTCCTGCAGGGACGAGGAGCAGTAGAGACAGGCTCTGGTCCAGAGGTTTCCCAGAAGACCCCCCGGGAGGCCCCAGCACTCCTTCAAGGATCAGACAGAACCCTGTGACTATGTGAGGGTGAGTGTCCCCTTTCTCCAGTCTTTTTCCCCTTTGGGATCACTCTGACTTCCCACAACGATTTCCGTGTGAGGGGATGGTAACCTTCAGTGTAGACTGACATGGCCTCTACAGTGTAGTGTCCCTGTGTCATTGCTCTGGCTGTCTCTGATGATGGTTTGGACTTACTTGTCTGCTCCCAGCAGGCTAGGGCCAGTGTTGCCTGTCCTCACTCAATGCTTCCAAAGGGCTATCACTCGGGGGACAACTAGCATCTTACCATTGGGGTCCTAACACTCAAATAACCTGCCCACACTTGCTAGTCCTTAAACTGCTTTCCAAACACCATGATTGTGTCAATTTATTGAAAATGGTGTGAATGGGCGTGTCCTGCACCAACATAACAGGAAGCATTTTAAGAAGCTTTGTGGGTTTTTTATATGATGTTAGAAATAGTATCAAGGGGTATTTTTAATGCAGTTCTTACTGACCAGCGGTGAGATCAACGACCTCATCATCTCTTTGTGAACTGCTGGGATACCTTTACTGTGTATATCTTGTATTAACTGCTTAGCTTTAGCTTTGCATTTTTAAATTGTATTTTGTATTAGATGGTGTGTGATCCTAACGCGTAACCTGTGTGCTCTGTTCTCTGACAGCGTCCGAACAGACCGACGCTCGTGCACACGACCCAGAGAAAACGTGTGCCCCACTCCTGTCTCACCATTGAGCCACCGACCAGACTCCCATACGTGACCTCACACACCACCGGAATTCTGGCAGCACAAGGTTCGGGCCAGGACTCCAATCTCGGCATCCAGGCTTCCGGAAAGAGAGCTGCTCTGCCCTTGACCCAGACGAGCGAGAACCCCCAGAAGAAGCCCAGACTCAGCCTATGCCTGTCCCCCAAGAAGCGCTCGCAGGGACCAGAGGTGGGGTTTCCCCAGACTGCCTGTCCTCCTGCCTGTCCGCCTGGAGTTAGACCTTCAGGGAAACCTCAGGGCCCCACCCTGACACCTGCTCAGGGACAGCGCCCTGGCACGCCTCCCCGTAAGGGCCCTCTCCTCAGGACTGTCCCAGCCTGCCACGGATCCCAGGTGACACCCAGTCCACACGTTCCCGGCCAGCCCCTCCGCATGGTCTTCATGAGGTCAGACAGTGGTCTGTGGACCTCCAGGTTCATAACAGCTCCATCTGTCCTTCCCGCTGAGAAGCCAGCCCCTCCTGGTCACAGCCTGTCCATCCCAGATGAGGCAGAGGGAGCCTGTACCCGGGTCCCTCTGAGTGTCCTCTGTGAGGACCTTCAGGTGTCCTCTTCCTCTGAAGAGAGCGATGGCCAGTGAGACATCCCTGGGCACAAAGTCTTGTTCTCCAGGCTGGGTGACCTGGAGCTGACTATTGACCTGCGGAGGGGACGTCACCAGGAGCAGGGTCTGCTGGTGATCAGAGACTCCCCTGCAGGTCTGGGTGGACAGAGGGTGGAGACCCAGATCATGCCGGGGACAAACACGTGCAATGACTGTGTCTTTTCTTGTGTATATAAAATGTCCTGCTATGAACTTCTGTGTGTGGGCGTTATTCCTAGTAGTGGAGTAACAATTGGGTTTTTTCCTATATTTTTCTTTTTTTCCTTTTTTTTTTAGTAAATCTTCTCTGATGGTTATGTGAATTTGTTATAATTACTGAACTTTTGAATTATGTAGCTAAGGTGATATTTGAAATGGTAGTTTTTATTTTTATGAAGTATAGATGTTATATATAGAGGTAACATATGAAATAGTATTTTTAAAACTTAAAGCCATTGAATAATATAATTATCTACTTGCATAAAGAGCCCTTTAAATTTATGTGAACAGGCAGCCCTGTCTGGGTCTGTAGGAGGTGAGCCCTGACTGTCTCGGGGTGACAGGAAAGGGCCCAGCATGGTGACCCAGACACAGTCACCCACCAGTCCTGAGTGGGACTGTGTGAGCTGGATGATTTCAATGGGAAACGGGGTGGAAGGGTTCCCATGACTTTGTACCTTTTCTTTATGAAGTGTTATATTAAAGTTGTATTTTTCAGGTCTTTTCAAGATTAATAAAGTTCTGCCAAGTAGCATAAAATACGGGTTTCTTATTTCTGATCATGTCTGGCCATTTATAAAAAATGGTAGTGTTGTTAATGATACTAATATTATTATTGAAAGTAAAATAACAGTGGAGTTCAGGGTAGAGGATCCACTAAGTGAATGGTGAGGGAACTTTGTTGGCCGCTAAGGGTGTGGGTGGTGATCAGATCCCTAAGTTTGCTAGACAATATGTTACTCCAGACCACCCCTGGCGAGGGTCTCCCCAGACTGGGACGGAGACACCAAAGCACCGTCACTCTCTGAGACCCACTGCCTGCAAACCTCCTGCCTCTGTGCTTCCCAGTCCCTGGGACTCCACATTCACTCCTTCCATGTCACTCACACACATACACGGTAAACTAGGAAATGTCGCCCTTGGTGCTCCCTCACTAGGGAGGACATAAGTGCAGCTGAGAGTGTCCTCAGAGTGTAGCCCTGATTAGATTTATCAACTGTCTTCCAGGATAAATGATAGTGGAACTCTGGAAATATGAATGGCTCCTAGGAGAAGAAACAAAAGGGTTGGGGACACTGAAAGGACAAGACCTGGCCGTTCTGTGGGACTGACCTCAGCGTTCATCTGGCTTCACCAGCTCCGGCAGGGTTGGGCTCTGGTGAGGTATCAGACATTAAGATTTGAAAGGTCCATATTTCATTCAAGTTATACAAGTAACATCAAAAGTTCTCTGCATCTTTCCAGTTTATTGTGTCAATATTTATTTCACGTCCCTCACTTGGCATTCTTTTTCATCTTTGTATAGAATCTACTAGCAATTGAAACTACTCACGCTGAGAGTCAGATGTGTGGTGTCTGAAATCATGACTTCTGGATCCCTGGGACCCTCAGGGGCTTTTCCTGCCCCAGGACCAAGGATGAGGGAGAACAAGAACATGGGGCAGAAGGAGTCGCCTTGGAAGGAAACCCTGGCTTCTCACGGACCATTCTCTGGATGGGGTCATTCAGTGTCAAATCAGGGGAAACTTCATGCTCATAAACAACACTGAGGAGTTTTGCGGACTCATAGTGTACCCACACCCTCAGCGTCAGGAAGACCATCCCTTCAGGAATCACACTGCTTAGACAATCCTGAGGAGACCGCCCTCTTAGAATAAAATCAGAGGACAGTTCAGTTATGTATTCCATCAGAAAATACGAGTATGTGTGTGAAATTTCGTCAATGAATCCTTTCTCATACAACTCTGCAAGTAAATGAGACTTTCAGAAATTACCTACTTAAAAATTTGGGGCATAAATTGCAGGCAAGAAAATGATCTCGTTTTATTGAAATTAGAATTTTGCAAGAAATTTAACCTAAGTATAGGAATCCTTGAAGATACGTGAATAATAAAATCTGTGCTGAAGCTGAGTGTGGTGCCCGGTGTCCCTGCGCGGTTCTGAGCACACATTCAGTCCTGTTCCCGGGGCCCGTGGAGAGAGCCCCAGACCCCAGGTGCTCACAGCCCTTCCTCCACCAGCTCTTCCTACAGAGCCCACCTCCCTCATCCATTTCCCTCCAGCGCTCCTGTCTCCCTGTCAGTCCTGGTGGGGACAGAGCTGTGAGCTTCATTCACAGGTGCTGGCTGTCTCAGAGTGCCTGTCCCTGCTTATGGAAGGTCACGGGGAAGGATCAGAGACCTCCAGCCCATGTCTCTGCCTCTAGTGGCAACGTTGGAGAGGAGACAGGCAGCGCTGCCCACCTGGACCACAAAAACTCCCTGAATTTAGTTTCAAAATCTCAAATTGAGCTGTGGGGGCAAAGCAGTGAATTCCAGGCTAGGTTCTGTATCTTAGCTAATTCCTGAGGTTACAGACTCCAGTCTCCCCAGGTGCGAACATAGCTCCTCCCCCACCACTGCCCAGGGGCTGCTGGGAAAACACGGCTGCAGGAGGAAAAATGCTTAATCCCATCAGCCACCTCCTGAGCTGTCTCCTGTGTTTTTATTTTTTTTTATTTTTTTTATTTTTTATTTTTTTATTTTTATTTTTTCTTTCATTTTTCTGAAGCTGGAAACGGGGAGAGACAGTCAGACAGACTCCCGCATGCGCCCGGCCGGGATCCACCCGGCACGCCCACCAGGGGCGACGCTCTGCCCACCAGGGGGCGATGCTCTGCCCATCCTGGGCGTCGCCATATTGCGACCAGAGCCACTCTAGCGCCTGGGGCAGAGGCCACAGAGCCATCCCCAGCGCCCGGGCCATCTTTGCTCCAATGGAGCCTTGGCTGCGGGAGGGGAAGAGAGAGACAGAGAGGAAAGTGCGGCGGAGGGGTGGAGAAGCAAATGGGCGCTTCTCCTGTGTGCCCTGGCCGGGAATCGAACCCGGGTCCTCCGCACGCTAGGCCGACGCTCTACCGCTGAGCCAACCGGCCAGGGCTTCCTGTGTTTTTTAATTATTAATGTGTATCCCCCATGCAAAATGAAGGTTCTCCTAAATGGGATTTTCACCTTTTGTCCTCAGAGATGCAAATGCTCCCCTCAACCAACACATATAGAACCTAAACTCCAAAGGCAAACACTCTAGAAGTAGTGGTGTGATCACATCGTACGTGATAAACATGTACTTCACTACAGAATGTGTATGAAACGGATGTATCTAATGAAAAATTGTATATCGTATACTTAATGAGTATATAACATAAACTAGAGCATGTTGCTGACAACATACAATGCAGCCAACACAGAGCTTCAAATAAAAATTCCTACCTAGAGTGTTCTAGACAAAATCCTGTTAAAAACCCCTCATTGAAATAAGCGACAACAATTAAGTGGTAGTCAACATAGAGTCCAAGTTGGGGAATATTTTTAAGAGAAAACATTGTTCATGGCATTTAAAATGCTCAGAGTTTCTTTCTGAAGCGCTGAGGAGATAAAGGAACGATCAGTAATTAAAAGAATGAGACAAACCCGGTGAGCACCACTCTGGAGAATTTCCAGGTGAAAAGGGACTCATTTTTAGACAGGGCCTGCGCCCCTCACCCACGGGAGGGCAGTCCCGAGACTGGACGTTCCAGTCCGAGGAGGAGGCAGTGGACGGGGTGCCGCTCCGGGCAGATGCGGTAGCAGGAGGCACAGGCAGCTTCGGGCTGGACGGCAGGGCGCATGTCACCTGTGTGAGTTCCCTGCGCGCCCCGCCGCCCCCACACGATGGACCCGAAGGGCGGGGCCAGATTCAAGGGCCTTTAGGAAGGTCAGCATGGGAGCACGTTCACCAACAATTAACAAATGCACATAGAAGGACACTGGGAGTTCAAGTACATGCACATCCCAAACGGCAGACCCCACCCACCCCCAACCCGGAGTGTCCATAGAAAGGAAAGAGGAGAGACAATCCCAGGGGGAACCAGTGGGGATCGGGCTTGTAGAAGCCCCTTGGAGCCAAGGAAGCTCCATGGCAAACCAAGGGCCCCAGTGCGGTAATGAGAGTTTCCCTCTATGAAGTCTCTTAATCAAACCCCGGCCCTGGCAGAGGGAATGAGAAAGACATGAGGAATCGGGCGCCACCGCCCAGCCAGGGAGCTGCCTCCATCCACGGGAGAAAGTTGTGCAGGAGGGTTGTAGAACTCTATCTGTCCGCAGGGGGTGACTGTAGGTCAGCATGAGTCCCCAGGCAAAGTGCAGAACAAGCCATTCCCAAAGAGACACATCTGTGGGCTCCTTCACGTGAATTCCCTGGAGAGGTCGGCTTCCCTCAGACAGGGGACAACGGGGGCAGACAGGGTCTGCAGTCAGTGGCGCCAGGAGGTCTGCATGACACAGGAGAACACTAGTGAGTTTCAGAAACAGCTGCAGTGCTACAACATGACAATGCCGAGAGGGGTCGACGGCGATGGCTGTACACAGTGCGGAGAGGGTCAGGGCCGAAGAACGCGATTCTCAGCGCATTACTGCATGGCTCACCTCACATGCATCTGACCACTAAGAAGGTACAAATTCCAAATTGTAAGCACACGAGTCTATCTAAGATTTAAAGTCCTGAGAACTGTAACGGACCAAGGACAGGGCTTTCCTGCAAGACCCCCTTTCATCCAAGGGCATTATGCTAATTGAATGCTCACCTCCCACATGTCACATGATATTCAACCAACTTAAAGGTCAGAAGAACTGGAAATGCCCCCCAGTGACCCGTCCTCAGTTTCCCTGGAAGCTTCATCTCCTCGGGCAGAGAAGTTGCCTCAATGAGTGTTCTGAGGATCTGCTGAAGGACCGGACGATCACAGCTGGGTTTCAGGTAGGTTTCCTGAGTATTGTCTTTCTTATTTTTATTTTTGGGGTAATTCCTTTTGCTTGGGTCCTTATAGAGTTCACTGAGTAGGGCATGTAAACTAGGCAGTGACGGGGCTTTAGACAGAGGAGTGAGGATTGATGAAGTTTGATAATAAATCTAAGCACAGGGAAATTCGTCATCTTCAAATGCTAATTTAACCCCAAAGTAAATTTCTAATGAAATGGACTCATCGCTGGGATGGTGGGAACCTGTGGGTGCTCTGTAATGGAGAGAGGGTGGACCAGACTAAGAGCACGTAAAGCCAGGATCACTGATTTGTTCAGACTCAGTTCTAACATACTCGTCTCACATTCATTGCAAACTGGTAAATTTTAGGCAGTGGAGATAGAAAGATAAAAGAGAATAAATAGCCCAGACCCTGATCTGTGAAGCTCCTTGTCTAGGAGAGGAGAATATAACTTTGCCTCAGAGAAGATGTACTTGGAAGTTCCTGTACTCTCTGTTCCTGGGAGCTTCACATTTTAGACGAGAGCGTACTTTAATTTTTCTCTTCTATATGGGGGCTCAGTATTCCTGCAGCACTGAGGACGGTGTCAGTCTGGGGAAATACTGCCTTACTCTGTCCTGCTCTGAGGGGTTGTGATCGACCTAATCAAACTCTCCTAAACAACTCATCAAAAGTCACCAGGTTAGCCCTGGGTGTTTAAGTTTAGGGTCCTGCCCAGGGGGCTGGTAATTATGGGAGCCTGGCCCAAGGTCCAGAAATGAGTTCTCCCAGAGAGAGACAGTGGATTTTCTGAGTGATCATGCTGTCTCATCTTCCCTATATGGAAGAGAGGGTCAACTAGAAACTGTTTTCTATGTGTGATTTGAAATGTGGAGTTTATTTATCTCTCTCTCTCTCTTTCCTCAGGAATTTCCTAATTCCGTAGCTGAGAAAGACAGAACTCAGATTTAAGGTGGAGTTGGAGATGGCGGGTACTTCCCACAGCTCGGGCCCTGCAGACCCTTGACAGCCCAGAGAGGGAAGAAGCAACAGAGGGCCCCAGTGGCACACAAGGCTCCCCGCCCCAACAAGCAAGACCCAAGAGTAAGTAGATACTTGGCTGTGTCAGGAACCAGGGGCGGGCATGGACAACAGACTCAGGATTTGGACCTGGCAAGTTCAGCGCCCAGAACTGAGTTCCCTTCTCCCTTCCAAGGACCACCTACCTTGTGATGTCCTCAATACAAGTATTTGGACACAAAATAGCTGGTGAGGCTGATGCTCCTGAGTCTCAGAACAACAACCACATTTCATAGCTAGTGCCATAGGCAGCTGTTTCGTGTCCACATATTTTATTTGTGTCTATGTATTGACACTTAGTCCTCCACTCGCCTTTCCTATGTTCTCCCATAACTAACATGAGTCTCAGGATCCACCCTCACATCTTCAATATCCGGGGGCCCGGTGAGCCCGTGTTTAGGTCCCTCTCCATCACCCACACTCACATCCCTGAGTCTGTCCTCCAAGTCCTCTTAGAAACCAGCCTGTGACGTGACTGCTTGCTCCTCCTACAGGTGAAGTGCAAGAACTGCCTGGGCTTCGGGCACAAGGCAAAGAGTGTCAGGTGTCCCATGAAGCGCTGGGATGGGGCTCTGGCCCCCCAGCCCCTGGGCCCCAAGCAGATGAAGGAGAACCGCAAGCCATGGACCCCCCGAGACCTGCGGGCTGTAGGACCTCCCAACAGCGCTGCCAGGGAGAATGAGCAGAGGTCAAGGTGAGCATGTGGGAGGATAGGACCAATCTCTTTGGGGCCTGGAGTCCAGTGTGCCCATTCCTGCACTGTCTGCATGGCCTCGTCCGGGCAAAGACAGGAGCATGGAGAGGTTGGGCAAGCTGCCATGTCCAACAGGGGTCACACTCAGGTGGTCGTTCCTATACTGGGGGGCTCTTGTGTGGAAGGGGGCAGGTACTTGAGAGGCAGCATCTGTTCATCTGCAAGGGCAGGGAGGCAGGCAACGTACTCCAAATGGAAGTCCTTCACAAAAAAAGTGGAGGACTTCCAGGAGGAGGCAGTGATCTGAGTGGAGGAAAGTCCAGTCTGACAAAGGCCCGGGCCTCACTCCCTGGATGACAGGGTCACAGGGAATGAGCCTGGGATGATGATGGGTTTCTCCCCATTGGGAATGAAAAATGCAGGGACTCTCACTCACCTGTCATGTCCTGCAGGGACGAGGAGCAGCAGAGACAGGCTCTGGTCCAGAGGTTTCCCAGGAGACCCCCCGGGAGGCCCCAGCACTCCTTCAAGGATCAGACAGAACCCTGTGACTATGTGAGGGTGAGTGTCCCCCTTCTCCGGTGTCTTTTCTCCCTTTGGGATCACTCTGACTTCCCACAACGATTTCCGTGTGAGGGGATGGTAACCGTCAGTGTGGACCGACATGGCCTCTACAGTGTAGTGTCCCTGTGTCATTGCTCTGGCTGTCTCTGATGTTGCTTTGCACTTACTTGTCTGCTCCCAGCAGGCTAGGGCCAGTGTTGTCCTGTCCTCACTCAATGCTTCCAAAGGGCTATCACTCGGGGGACAACTAGCATCTTACCATTGGGGTCCTAACACTCAAATCACCTGCCCACACTTGCTAGTCCTTAAACTGCTTTCCAAGCACCATGATTGTGTCAATTTATTGAAAATGGTGTGAACGGGCATGTCCTGCACCAACATAGTTAACAGGAAGCATTGTAAGAAGCTTTGTGGGTTTTTTATATGATGTCAGAAATGGTATCAAGGGGTATTTTTAATGCAGTTGTTACTGACTAGCAGTGAGATCAACGACCTCATCATCTCTCCGTAAACTGCTGGGATTACTTTACTGTGTATATCTTGTATTAAGTGCTTAGCTTTAGCTTTGCATTTTTAAATTCTATTTTGTATTTGATGGTGTGTGATCCTAACGCGTAACCTGTGTGCTCTGTTCTCTGACAGCGTCCGAACAGACCGACGCTCGTGCACACGACCCAGAGCAAACATGTGGCCCACTCCAGTCTCACCAGTGGGCCACCGACCAGACTCCCATACGTGACCTCACAGACCACCCGGATTCTGGCAGCACAAGGTTTGAGCCAGGACTCCAATCTCGGCATCCAGGCTTCCGGAAAGAGAGCTGCTCTGACCTTGACCCAGACCAGCCAGAACCCGCACAAGAAGCCCAGACTCAGCCCCTGCCTGTCCCCCAAGAAGCGCTCGCAGGAACCAGAGGTGGGGTTTCCCCAGACTGCCCATCCTCCTGCCTGTCCCCCTGGAGTTAGACCTGCAGGGAAACCTCAGGTCCCCAGCCTGACACCTGCTCAGGGACAGCGCCCTGGCATGCCTCCCCGTAAGGGCCCTCTCCTCAGGACTGTCCCGGCCTGCCACGGATCCCAGGTGACACCCAGCCCACTCGTTCGCGGCCAGCCCCTCCGCATGGTCTTCATGAGGTCAGACAGGGGCCTGTGGAGCTCCAGGTTCATAATAACTCCCTCCATCCTTCCCGCTGAGAAGACAGCCCCTCCTGGTCACAGCCTGTCGGTCCCAGATGAGGCAGAGGGAGCCTGTACCCGGGTCCCTCTGAGTGTCCTCTGTGAGGACCTTCAGGTGTCCTCTTCCTCTGAAGAGAGTGATGGCCAGTGAGACACCCCGGGGCACAAAGACTTGTTCTCCAGGCTGGGTGACCTGGAGCTGACTGTTGACCTGGGGAGGGGACATCACCAGCAGCAGGGTCTGCTGGTGATCAGAGACTCCCCTGCAGGTCTGGGTGGACAGAGGGTGGAGACCCAGATCATGCCGGGGACAAACACGTGCAATGACTGCGTCTTTTCTTGTGTATATAAAATGTCCTGCTATGAACTTCTGTGTGTGGGCGTTATTCCAAGTAGTGGAGTAACAATTGGTTTTTTTCCTTTATTTTTCTTTTTTTCTTTTTTTTTTAGTAAATCTTGTCTAATGGTTATGTGAATTTGTTATAATTACTGAACTTTTGAATTATGTAGCTAAGGTGATATTTGAAATGGTAGTTTTTATTTTTATGAACTATAGATTTTATATATAGAGGTAACATATGAAATAGTATTTTTAAAACTTAAAGCCATTGAATAATATAATTATCTACTTGCATAAAGAGCCCTTAAATTTAATGTGAACAGGCATCCCTGTCTGTGTCTTCAGGAGGTGAGCCCTGCCTGTTACAGGGTGACGGGAAAGGGCCCAGCATGTTGACCCAGACACAGTCACCCACCAGTCCTGAGTGGGACTGTGTGAGCTGGATGATTTCAATGAGAAACAGGGTGGAAGGGTTCCCATGACTTTGTACCTTTTGTTTATGAAGTTTATATTAAAGTTGTATTTTTCAGGTCTTTTCAAGATTAATAAAGTTCAGCCAAGTAGCATATTATATGTGTTTGTTATTTCTGAGCTTGTCTGGCCATTTAAAAAAAATGGCAGTGTTGTTAATTATACTAATATTATTATTGAAAGTAAAATAACAGTGGAGGTCAGGGTACAGGATCCCTAAGTGAATGGTGAGGGAAGTCCGTTGGCCCCTAAGGGTGTGGGTGGTGATCAGATCCCTAAGTTTGCTAGAAAATGTGTTACTTTAGGAAAAAGGACACAGGAGAAGAGGACAAAAACAGCATGTAGAGGGGTTCAGGACAGCTTTAGAAATTATAGGCAAATCCCTTCAGGACAGGCGATAGGACAGAATGGGTAGGGACAGGTCTGAGCAGAGACACCCACGGATTTCAGAGCTCGGCCCTGGGATGAGAGACAGAACTCCATACCACCCCTGGCGGGGATGCCCCCAGACTGGGATGGAGACACCAGAGCACCGTCACACTCTGAGACCCACTGCCAGTGTCCCTCCTGCCTCTGTGCTTCCCAGTCCCTGGGACTCCACATTCACTCCTTCCATGTCACTCACACATTTACAGGGGTTAACTAGGAGATGTCACCCTTGGCGCTCCCTCACTAGAGAGGACATGAGTGCAGCTGAGAGTGTCCTCAGAGTGTAGCCCTGATTAGATTGATCAACTCTCTTCCAGGATAAATGGCATTCGAACTCAGGACATAGGAATGGCTCCTAGGAGAAGAAACAAAAGGGTTGGGGACACTGAAAGGACAAGACTTGTCCATTCTATGGGACTGACCTCAGCGTTCATCTGGCTTCACCAGCTCCGGCAGGGATGGGCTCTGGTGAGTTGTCAGACATTAAGATGTGGAGGTCCATATTTCATTCAAGTTATAGAAGTAACATCAAAAGTTCTCTGCATCTTTCCAGTTTATTGTGTCGATATTTATTTCACGTCCCTCACTTGGCATTCTTTTTCATCTTAGTTTAGAATCTACTAGCAATTGAAACTGCTCACGCTGAGAATCAGATGTGTGGTGTCTGACATCATGACTGCCTGTTCCTTGGGACCCTCAGGGGCTTTTCCTGCCCCAGGACCAAGGATAAGGGAGAACAAGAACATGGGGAAGAAGGAGTCGCGTTGGAAGGAAACCATGGTTTCTCACAGACCATTCTCTGGACGGGGTCATTCAGTGTCAAATCAGGGGAAACTTCATGCTCACAAACAACACTGAGGTGTTTTGAGGACTCATAGTGTACCCACACCCTCAGCGTCAGGAAGACCATCCCTTCAGGAATCACACTGCTTAGTCACTCCTGAGGAGACCGCCCTCTTAGAATAAAAGCAGAGGACAGTTCAGTTACATATTCTATCAGAAAATACAAGTATGTTTGTGAAATTTCATCAATGAATCCTTTCTCATACAACTCTGCAAGTAAATGAGACTTTCAGAAATTACCTATTTAAATATTTGGGGCATAAATTGCAGGCAAGAAAGTGATCTCGTTTTATTGAAATTAGAATTTTGCAAGAAATTTAACCTTGTAAGTATAGCAATCCTTGAAGATACGTGAACAATTAAACCTGTGCTGAAGCTGAGTGTGGTGCCCGGTGTCCCTGCGTGGTTCTGAGCAAACATTCAGGCCTGTGTCCGGGGCCTCTGGGCAGAGACCCAGACCCCAGGTGCTCACAGCCCTTCCTCCACCAGCTCTTCCTACAGAGCCCACCTCCCTCATCCATTTCCCTCCAGCATCCCCTGTGTCCTTGTCAGCCATGGGGGGACACAGCTGTGACCTTCATCGCCAGGTGCTGGCTGTCTCAGATTGCGTGTCCCTACTTATGGAAGGTCACGGGGCAGGATCAGAGACCTCCAGCCCATGTCCCTGACCACCTGGGCCACAGGATGTTCTTGACCAGGGGTCCCTAAACTTTTTACACAGGGGGCCAGTTCACTGTCCCTCAGACCATTGGAAGGCCGGACTGTAAAAAAAAACTATGAACAAATTCCTATGCACACTGCATATACCTTATTATTATTATTATTTTTTTTATTATTATTATTTTTTTACAGAGGCAGAGATAGACAGGGACAGACAGACAGGAACGGAGAGAGATGAGAAGCATCAATCATCAGTTTCTCGTTGCGCGTTGCGACTTCTTAGTTGTTCATTGATTGCTGTTCACATGTGCCTTGACCGCTGGCCTTCAGCAGACCAAGTAACCCCCTGCTGGAGCCAGCCACCTTGGGTTTAAGCTGGTGAGCTCTTCTCTCAAGCCAGATGAGCCCGCGCTCAAGCTGGCGACCTCAGGGTCTCGAACCTGGGTCCTTCCGCATCCCAGTCCGGCGCTCTATCCACTGCGCCACCACCTGGCCAGGCTGCATATACCTTATTTTAAAGTAAATAAACAAAATAGGAACAAATATAATATTTAAAATAAAGAACAAGTAAATTTAAATCAACAAACTGACCAGTGTTTCCATGGGAACTATGCTCCTCTCACTGACCACCAATGAAAGAGGTGCCCCTTCTGGAAGTGCGCGGGGCCGGATAAATGGCCTCAGGGGGCCACATGCGGCCCATGGGCCATAGTTTGGGGACCCCTGCTCTTGCCTATAGCTGTTCCTCCCCCACCTCTTCCCAGCCACAGCCCGGAAAATAAGGCTGCAGGAGGATAAATCCCTAATCCCATCAGCCACCTGTTAAGCTCTTTTTTTAGTCTGTGTTTTTTATTTTGTTTGTTTTTGGTTTTGTTTTTAACAATTAACTGTATTTGCTTACAACAAGCAAAATGAAGGTTCTCACACGGGGGATTTTTCCATTTTATTCGCAGCGATGCAAATGCTATCCTTGAACCAACACCCATATTGAACCTAAACACCAAAGGCAAACACTCAACAAGTAGTGGTGTGATCACTTGGTAAGTGATAAAGATGTCCTTCACTACAGTGTAGGTATGAAATGAATGTATCTAATATATAATCGTACACCCATACATTTCATCAGTACATAATATAAACAGAACATGATTACTGACCACACACAACACAGCCAAATAAAGGTTCAATTAGAAATAATTGTGTAGAGTATTCTGGACAAAACCCTGTAAATTTTACAGTGTAAAATACCCCTGATTGAATTAAGTGACATTAAATAAGTGGGAGTCACCTGACCAGGCGGTGGCGCAGTGGATAGAGCGTCAGACTGGGATGCGGAAGACCCAGGTTCAAGACCCCGAGGTTGCCAGTTTGAGCGCAGGCTCATCTGGCTTGAGCAAAAAGCTCACCAGCTTGAAACCAAGGTCGCTGGCTCGAGCAAGGGGTTATTCAGTCTTGCTGAAGGCCCACAGTCAAGGCATATATGAGAAAGCAATCAATGAACAACTAAGGTGTCGCAATGCGCAACAAAAAACTAATGATTGATGCTTCTCATCTCTCTGTTCCTGTCTGTCTATCCCTGTTTATCCCTCACTCTGACTCTCTCTCTCTGTAAAAAATATATAAATAAATAAATAAATAAAATAAATAAGTGGGAGTCAACACATAGTCAGAGTTCGGGAAAATTTTCATGAGAAAACATTGTTGATGGCATTCAAAATTCCTATAGCTTCCATCTGAATAGGTGCAGAAACAAAGGAATGATTAATAATTAAAAGAATGAGACCAGCAAGATGAAAGCCGCTTTGTAGAATTCCGAAGGGAAAGGGAACTCATTTTTCAAGCTGGGCCCAGGACCCTCAGTCACAGGAGGGTGGTCTTGAGAGTTGATGCTACTGTCCGGGGCAGAGGCAGGTGGGACGGGTGCCCCTGGGGCACAAGCAGGAAGAGAGGGTACAGGCAGCTTCTGGGGGGGCAGGGGGGGCATGCTGGGCGCTCAGCAACTGGGGGTAGTCCCTGAGCACCCTTCTGTCCCCACAAGGTTGACCCGAAGGGCAAAGCCTGGATTCCTGGGCCTTTATCATGGTCAGCATGGGGGCAGGTTCACCAACAATTAAAGGACATGAGAAGGACACTGAGATTTCAAGTACATGCACATCCCAAAATTTCAGACCCCACACCTGGAGTGCCCACAGAAGGGAAACAGAAGACCGCACTTGAGTGGGTGTGGGCAGGGGCGGGGCTTGTGGACATGCCTTCCTGGCCGGAAGGTCCGTGGACTGACCAAGGGCCCCAATGGTCGGTGATGCGGTTTCCCTCCTTCTATGTCTCTTAATCAAACCCTGACCCCTGGTGGATCAAAGAGGAACTGCCAAGGCTCATGTGACCCTCTGTGAATCTTCTCTGTTGGGTTTCTTTTTATCTTGCTGGAGATTTCACAGCTATGGTGGGGAGCACAGGTGTGGCTCAGCTTGGGGAAGGAGCAAGTTCATCACTGGGGACTCAGCTGAGTGCAGGATGGGCCTCTGGTATGGACTCCTGCCCATTTAGTCCAAGTCAGATGCATCGTGGTAAAAATAACCAAATCCTTGGCCTGGAGGGGCAGGGTACAGAGACAGGGCTAGGACCTTACAGTGTTCATACTGGGTGCTTATGACAAGGCCCTCATGGCCCTGCTGGGACAGGGTCATAGCACACACAGCACCCTCTCCAGTGGAGTGCAGGCCTCTGCTGTCACCACCAGGGCACAGATGGAGACAGGTGACGTTGGTGAGCCCTGTGAAAGGAGCTGTTGGAGAAAAGAGACAACTGAGGAGACAGGCTGTATCTGTAACCCACACACCAAGGAGTGCAGATGTTTCCACGTTTACAAGTGCGGGAGCAGAACTGGAACTTCACCAGCACGGATTCTTATTGGCAACAGGGTTTATTGTTTAATATTTACAAGCAATAGTCTATTGAAAAAAGTTTAATTTCTTATAAAATTCTGCACGTAATATTTCCAGATTATGCTATCTTGTATTTATATGCCATATTTTCTCAATGATTATTGTTCTCAAAATTCCAAATTATCTGCTAAATAGTATTTTAAGGCTCTCTTAGAGTTTATATTTTCCTTAGACTGAGCTTTCTGGTGTGAGATCTAGCTGAACCTTTCTCTACTTCCATTTTAGGACTGCTATCATTTCAGTGTGAGAACTGTTATGTTGACTATAAAATGACTGGTTGCTGAAGACTTCTTCCATGACACTGAGAGTCTTTTGTCCAGTCTGAATGCTCATATGGGCCACAGCATTCCTCTCTGAATAAGGGGTTTCTCACCAGTTTTCACTGAATAACTTCTCATGGATAAGTTATTGGTATTTCTCAAGAGGTTTCCGCCTCTTTTATCCTGTTCTAGTGGTTATTCTGTCACTGAGATTTCTTGTACAGACCATGCCCAGAGTGTGGCAGAATATTTGTTCACAGTGATTACAGACCTTCGGGTTCTCCTAAGCAGGGTTTGCTCATGTTGTTTAGCCATAGGTTATAAACAGAAGCCTCCTACATTGATTATAGACCTAAGAGGTCTCCCCTGTCTGAGTTCTCTAGTGTGAAGTTTAGAGCTGTTGCTGAAGACTGCATTCCTTCTATTTCCAGTGAGTTCTCCTGTGTCTCCTAGGATCAGACCACTGACCAGGTTGTCATACAACTGATTCTCTTTCATACACATTTGCATATGTCAGAGGAGTAAGGATGACTGTGGGATCTTCCACACTGATGCAGTGTTTCTTCAATGTGTGAGTCCTCGGGTGTGAATAATGTCAAAGCTGTGATTGGCTTTTCTTCTACATTTGTTACACTTTTAATACTATGTCATCTCAGGTCAGAATATTTACTGAAGGCATTCATAATTTTCTCTCCACTGTGAGTTCCTTTATGTCGTCTAAGGGCAGAGCACTGACTGAAGGCTTTCCCACAAAAATTACATCTGTATGGTTTCTCTCCTGTGTGAGTTTTCTCATGTCATCTAAGAGCAGAACATTTACTAAAGGCTTTCCCAAAAAGATGTCACTCATATGATTTACTTCTGGTATAAATTTACTTATGCTGATGAAGGTATGGCTGGTCACTAAGGGATTTATGACACTGTTTGCTGATATAGGCTTTCTTTTCCATGTGGTTTAACAAATGTTGAGTAGCATAATATATATGCTATTACAAGTCATACAAAGAGGGGTTATAAGTCCCTTCACCAGAAGAAAAGCTACTTAGGGAGAAGACACTTCCAAAAAGAAATATATTTTAAAAACAAAATTACTTATTACTAGCTTAGTTGTCACTAAAGATTAAAGGTTTTAGAAATAAGCAGTAATGATTAACTAGAAAAAGAATTATACAGTTTTAACAATAAAATATAAAGTATAGAAATAATTTTAAAGAAAAGGAAAAGTGTTATAAAAGTTAAATATTTAAAGTTCATAAAATGTTAAAGGTTTATATAAGTTACAGAGGTTTGTAAAAATTATTAAAAGTAAAAGGTTTGTACAAAAAAAGTTTAAAATAGAATAAGCCTCTATTGTGTATTCTAGTATATATTATGCCTCATGTTTGTTTACATAGAGGAAATAGTTTTACAAAATAGAAAGGAACTAAACCTGCTGTTCCTAAAACAGGGAGGGCTTCACATAACCCTGAGGAAAGCCAGCTGCTTCTGTGTCAAACTCAGGAGAAATTCAAAACAGCTCATCAATAGTCCAGAATAACATAAAGAGGCAAAAATTAGACAAAAATCCAATTAATAGTTCTCCAAAGCACTTACTATCCTATCCCTATAGAGGAAAATAAATCAAGGAAAAAATAAATAAATTTTTATTTTAAAATAAATAAAAATTTAGTTTTATTAAAACTAAAATAAAACCAGTGGAGAATGTGACAAGGTACCAAGAAATTGTAAAAATTGTTAGCAGAAATAAATGCCATTTCTTGTATTTTGTATGCTCTCTGCCATCCCCAGTTGGAAAATTTTTATAATTTCTATTCAAACTTACAAACTAAGCTAGAAACCACAAAACAAGCTGCTAGCAACAGGTGAGAAAAGACTTGCAAAATAGAGATGAACTACCATGATAAGCAACCCCTAGTGTGTGCTTCTGTGAAATAGCTTCCTGCATCAGCTGTGGTTAGTGCTTATAAAAACCCAAAGCTCTTGTCACTAGGGGCTGCTGATTTGGGACTTCAACCCCAGCAGTCAAATTGTCTGGAATAAATCTCTTCTCAAATTTTCCTGCAATCCTGGTCTGGTGTCTCCTTAAACTCACTGGTCACTTTGCAACACTAAGTGCTCTTAGCCTGGCCCACCCAGTTTCCATAACTGCTCACCCAGCGGCTCCCACTGTCCCAGCTATGGGGTCCATTTCCTTTGGAATTTACTTCTGGGGTTAATTTAGCATTCGAAAGATGTTGATTTTCTCTGTGCTCAGATTTACTATGAAACTTCATGAATCCTCACTTCTCTGCCTAGAGCCCCGTCACTCCCTAGTTTTCCATTCCCTACTCTATGAACTCTATAAGGACCCAAGAGAAAGGAAATTCCCCAAAAATAAAAAAAAATAAATTAAGGAAATCTACCTGAGATCCAACTGTGATCGTAGAGTCCATCAGCAGATCCTCAGAACACTCAGTGAGGGAACTTCTCTGCCCGAGGACATGAAGATAATTTGACTGCTGCAGACAGATATTGGATAAAAAATAACAGTTCTAAGATTAATCAACCTATGCATTATAAAAATGAGTTGGATCAATAGGTTCCTGGTATAGTGCAACATTGGGGAAGACGGTTTGCTTGTGTCATTGCAGAGTCCGGTGAAGTCCTTTGGATTCCTGCTCACAGAATTAAACTAACAACATGAATAATAACAATAGATTCTTTCCATATCAGCCCATTGCTGAGATAGAAGAAATGAATTTCAAAAGAAGCACCTTAAAGGTGCTACTGCTTGGTATTGAAAAGACTAAAATACCAAGTTGGGGTCAACTTAAAAAGCTGACCTTTAATGGTAAAAAAAAAAATGCTACAAGCTACTAGAAAAGAAGAAAATGCTTCTAACCTGTTTTTAGCAATGATTGCTTTGGTAACAGTTCTGGTGCATAGATCTGAAAATTTTAATTATTAGGCATATGATCCTAATCCTCCATTAAGTAGGGCTATTCATTAGGAAGATAGTGCCTTTCCTATTTTTCTTAATGATTCTAATTGGCTTCCAGGCCCTTTGAATGATAGAGGTTTCTGAGCACCTTTGGAAGAAGGCATAAAATTAGAAAATTATACAAAAAGAGTTGAGGGATTACCTATATGTATAGGACATGAGCCACATTGTTTAAAAATAGAAGCTCAAGCTTGGCTCTCTATTGTCAAAACTAACAGTAAAGGGGAAGGGAAAAAAAAAACATTTGTTACCAAGATACATATTTAAAAGTAATACATCTGTGCATGAAATGTCATAGATTAAAGCCCTCATAACTCTGCCCGAGTTAAAGGGCAGGGTGCTGATTTAAAGTGGCATAAGAACAATGGTTTAGTTGCAGCTGGTGATCAAAGTAATCATATTATCATATGGCATAGAGGAGGGGTGTCACCTCGAGCTCCTCATATAAAATTTGGTCCTATAATATATCATTTGTAGAAAGTAGCCACAACACTTAAACATATGTTAGCATAGGAAGAAAATATCTGGAGAAATTATCTTTCTAATCATATTATGTTAATCTTTAAGAAAAATGAAACACATTTCATATCTACTTGTGTTTTATTGCCTTATATGTTTATTATAGGTGAAACCAAATGGACAGCTGAAAATTATTCAATAACTTGCAATAAGTGTGCTTTTTATACATGTATTAACTCTTCTATTCTTTTTAATAAAAATGGTCAAAGTCTTTACATTTTTAGAACCCAAACAGGAGTCTGGATTCCAGTACAGATGCATCGGATGTGGCAGGGTTCCCCTTCCATGATGCTGTTACAACATCTTATTAAGTCCTTGAAGCAAACCAAGAGACTAGTTGGACTGATTATCATCATCATTATAGGCTTAATAGCTGTAACCATCAGGGCTGCTATATCTGGAGTTGCTTTACATCAAAATATACAGACTGTGGACTTTATACAAAAATGGCATGAAGATTCTGAACAACTGTGAACTTCTCAATAACATATAGATAATAACATTAAAACTAGTTAAAAATTTAGAACAGACTATGATTGTGTTAAGAGATCAAATTGTTAGCCTGCAAAGACAAATTAAGCTAAGATGAAATTAGAATGTAACTACTTTTGGTGTAACCCCTATTCCTTAAAATCATACTTATTTCCCTTAGGAAAATGTTAAAAATCATTTGTTAAATCATAATAATGTAACTAAAAAAATCATTAAATTACAAAGTCATATTCATGAAATTTTCAAAGAAAATTAGAAATCCTGACAGGTCAACCTATATTGAAGGAATTAATGGATTATTTATCGCAATTAAATCCTATTGAAAATATTAAAGGCTTTTTGGAATCCACTGTGGGACACTTTATAATAGTATTAATTCTATGTTTTCTTTTATATATAGTCTGTTGAATCAAAGCAAGAGAAATAAGGAATGAATGACAGAAGGCTGTGTTTACTGTGATGCTTCATAACATCCAGCATAAACAAAAAAAGGGGAAATGTGAAATAATCCATTGCATGACCTTGGATGGGAACTCACCCAACAAGAAAAGAATGTTTTGCCAAGAGAATTGTTTTGTGATTTGAAGGCAGGTCACTGAAATGGGTCTATTTGACCGAAGGTGGTTGCTAGACTCTCTTCTCAGTAAAACATTCTCATAAGATTGCTGTTCCCTTCAAAGCTATTCCTTGAGATAAAGAGGGGAATGTTGTGGAAACCATAGAAGCAATAAGAGTTAAAGCTTTTTGATATTGTATTGTTATTAAGCTATCATGCAGATGTATTCCATGTATCTTTAAGTAAAGGTTATGCTTGATGGTATGCTCAATTTTTAAGTAAACAAGCTTTTTTAAATCTTGTGAATAAAAATAGGACACAGCGCGAACTCGCCACCATTTGCCTGAGCAAGCAGTGGTCCTTTGCTAGTTCAGGAATATTCTGTCTGCTGATATTTCCCACCCCACCTCTCTCTCCCTTTCTCTCTCTATTGTGCCTCTCTCTCTCTGAAATCAATAAAGAAAATATTTGTATAAAAACCACAGAGGTTGACATGGAGCAGGAGTTGGAAACCTTTTTGGCTGAGAAATCCATGAACGCCACATATTTTAAAATGTAATTTCGTGAGAGCCATACAACGACCTGTGTTCATTATGCATTAGCCAATAAAAATTTGGTGTTGTCATGCAGGACATCTGTGATTGGCTCCAGCCACCTGCAACCATGAACATGAGTGGTAGGAAATGAATGGATTGTAATACATGAGAATGTTTTATATTTTTAACATTATTATTTTTTTATATTAAAGATTTGTCTGCGAGCCAGATGCAGCCATCAAAAGAGCCACATGTGGCTTGCGAGCCGTAGGTTCCCAACCCTTAACATTGAACATTATGAGACAGAGTCAGACCATTATGAAGGAACAGTGAGCTGGAGAGTTCTTAGACTCTTAGTAAACCTCTCAGAGAGACCCCCTCACTGATCCCTTCTGCCTGGGCCCCTGTAGCTTTGGAAAAGCTCTTAGGGTAATTCAGCCTCTGCAGACATTTTGCTTAAAGTCAGTAGAGGAGTTGTGGAGATCTAGATAGTAGAATATGCACCACTGGTTGTGGTTGAGATCTAGATCTAGAAACTGCCAGTGAACTTGCCTAATTCATGTATTTTAGAGATGGAACAGATAGGGTTTCCAGCACTGGAAATACCCTTGACTTCATCTCGTCTCCCTGAGGGCGGCTGCGGAGAACTGACCAGACATGGCCACAGGCTCTCAGCCAACGGTGTCGGCTCAGCTGAGACCCCTTCTCCTGGGACAGGAGGTGGGGCCTCCGCTCTGAGAACAGGATTCCCACAAGGTCCAGGCACTCTGTTCTTACCCAGCTTCCGCAGAGCTTATTTTGTTACCTGGTGGAACTTGGCTCATAAAGAAGAGAATGATGAAGAGGAGGACAGCAATCCTCGCGGATGGAGAGAGGAGAAAGCTTGGCTTCATTTCCAGGAGGCAGAGAAAAGTTCCATCTGCGGCTCTCTCAGACCCGCGGAATGTCTTTGTCTGGGTAATAAGGGCCCTTCTGTACCTCATTAGGGCTGATGTTCAGGGACAGAGGACTTTTACGATACACAATAGCCTTCATCAGGAGACTGAGAATCCTTGTTTTGTGGGACACTCTGTTCATTAGGAGGATGTGGGAGCACGGTTTTGACCAGAAATCCTTGTTAAATGGGAACATAACCTACAAAAGCTTTGGCCACAGATTAAAGTCTACCAACAAAGAGCTATCTATATTAAGTTACCATGAGTCAGACTTCGCTGAGAAGCCAGCCAGCTTAGCTTGTGACTAGGTATTTTGTTAGTAAATATGTCCCAGGCTTCACTGGCCCTGCTAACAATTATAATGGCCCCTCTCCACTGGGCTGAACACCCTGGGTGCTCTGCTCAGGGTACAGTGCTGACCCTACAGTAAGTTAGTTTGCTAAGCATGCAATTACCTCTTCCTCTTCTCTGCGAGCTCTCACTTGCTAGGACCACGCTTTCCTCCCCAGATCTGAGGAGAACCTTGAATCATGTGGCCATATCCTCTCCAATCCTCATGGAAGTTCAGGGCAGTGACATGCCCTGATCTGGAGGAAGCATGTCTGAATTAAGATCTAAATCTCTAGACCTGCTGCTATCAAGAGGACTGGACACAGGCAGGACAATTGTCTTCCTTGAATCTCAGTAGCACATATATATAACTCTCTATCTGTTGAATGTAGACCAAGAGCTCTCAATAATTATTTTGCATAAAACCAACCAGGAAAGGGGCTTTACCAGTCAGACCCTAAGATCCACTCCAGAAAATGTAGTTCCATAAGGTGGATGGGGGCCTGGAAGTCCGCATTCGTAATAAATTTTTCAGTTAGCTATGCTGAAACTTATTCTGGAATACTTACTGGAAAAGTTCAACTTAGATCAGCTATACATTTCTTTCTAGCTCTTAATATTAGAGTGCTCTAATTTAGAATAAATGCAATATTTAGCTGTATGCATGTGCGTGTGTGTGTGTGCACGTGCACAGGTGTGTTTGCATCGTGGAGGGGTGAAGCACACACCTTAATCCATGCAGAACTAGATTCGAGTTTTATAAGCAATATGCACGGACTGACTGACCTGTGTGACTAACTAAATTGACAAAGCAACTTATTGGAAAGAAGGCCATTGCCATAACAGAGGTCAGTGAGGCTTCCAACTGTGTGGAGAGAAGGGAGGGAAAGTGTTTACAATACAAAGTATAGTGGCATAATGGCATACAGAGAAAGTGGGCACCTGTAAATAAGCCATAGTGCAGAAGTACGCGGTAACGTATGATATTTATTAAGACCTGAGATGGTGAGTGAGGTCACCTGGTCGCAGCCCACAACAGCTCTTCCTGGTCTCCCGTCCCAGTGTTCATCCCCTGTGAAGTCTTTATAGCTGCAGTAACAGGCACAACAAGGGTGACTGACCACCTGAGCAATAGCAGGCTTCTCCTAGTCTTCCAAAGATGGTAAGAATCACTGCTGCTGGGCCATGTTGCCCCTGCTGGCCAGGAATCAGGTAAGAGGATCCTTCCAACAGACCCAGGCCGAGATATGGAACCTACCTGTCCTGACAGGAAAGGCCTGGGAAGATCCAGCAGGTGGCAGATGGGCAGTCCCATGGTGAGGGCTGGGGTAGTGCTGGGCGTAGAGTTCCTGGAAGGCAGCGCTGCTGTGTGGATGGATGTGGCTCTGGAGTTTCTGCCTTCCTTGCAATGAGTTCTGCCCAAGCAGCCATCTGGGCTAATTACTGAAAGCTGCTCAGTGCCCTGTGGCATGCAGAACCAGAGTGCTTAGCCCTCTGTCTGGAGTTCCTCTCCTTCAGGGGTTCCTGCCCACGTGTAAAGAACTGAATTTGGGGAAACTCGGGGTAAGATACTCACCTGTGGGTCTACATCTTTTCTTTTTAACTTTTTTTAAAGAACTTTATTAATTTTTCAGAGAGGATAGAGAGAGAGGGGGAAAGAGAAATAGAGAGTGAGAGAGAGAAGGGGGAGGAGCAGGAAGCATCAACTCCCATATGTGCCTTGACCAGGCAAGCCCAAGGGTTTGAACCGGCGACTTCAATGTTCCAAGTCGACGCTTTATCCACTGTGCCATCACAGGTCAGGCCTATGGGGTCTGCATCTTTCAAGCATCACCTTGATGGGACAAACGTTTTTGATACTGTGGAAGTATTTTAGTTAGAAACAGTTACAGTGAACATTCACTTGGCCTTGTGCATTTTGGTTATTATGGGTCATTGTAAATTTGTTTAACTTTTTTTTTAAATGTTAGTCAAATTTTCCCAAATATTACATCCTACAGTTACCCTGATTTCTAATCATTGCTAATCTTTTTTTAAAATTACTTTTATTAATCATGTTTATTTGCCAGAGGAGAAGGAGGAGCTTGGTTGACCCTGTGGCTTGTTGAATATACAGAATCTGAGGCACGATCCAGCTCCACTGCATCACTATCAACAATGTCCCCAAGTGACATGCACACACATTAGCATGTGAGAAGCACTGCGTTTAGACTGGGTCACATTAGAATCACCTAATGAGTTTTTAAAACTACTGATGTCTGGATCATTCTCTCAGAGGGATAAGTTTACTGAGTTCTTGTGTGAGTCCTGAGAATTGGGCTTTTAAACACTTTCTAGAAAATTCTCATTCTCTAATGAGGGAACTTGCAAACAATATGCATCCCATGTGCACCCAAGAGGAATCACTTCATTTGACTTTTAGCCTCACCAAGCTGACACTGTGTGTAAACCAGAAACACAGAAGATTAGACAGAGTAGGTGGTTTGGAGGCTGGATGGTTTATACCAGCAGAACTATGTCACGTGACTTTTATGTAATGAAAAAGGCGGATGACGAAAAACTAAGGAGGGTGAGGGCTTCAGGTATCTGGATTTCTTGACCTCCAATCATAGATAGTCTTGGCATCTTAATCTGTTTCCAATTTCCACAGATCTGAGAAGAGTGAGGTCAGGGTAAATGATCTCAGCTCTGGAGACCTGGAGGATAAGTGGCACGAACAGCAGTTTTTACTGTCCCCCTGCTTAAGAGAATGGTATCTTCCAGAATTTAAATCCATTTGAGTCAAAATATTTCAAGAAAAAAAAATCACCAAAGAAAGCCCTGGCCAGTTGGCTCAGTTGTAGACCATTGGCCCAGTGTGTGGAAGTCCTGCGTTCCATGCCTAGTCAGGGCACACAGGAGAAGTGCCCATCTGCTTCTCCACCCTTCCCTCTCTCCTTCCCCTTTGTCACTCTCTTCCCCTCCCAAGGCTGCACTGGAGCAAATTTGGCCTGGGTACTGAGGAGGGCTCCATGGCCTCTGCCTCAGGTGCTATAATGGCTCCAGTTGCAATGGAGCAATTTCTCAGATGGGGAGAGTATCGCCCCTTGGTGGGCATGCTGGGTGGATCCCAGTCACTTGAGAAAGTCTCTCTGCCTCCCGCTTTTCATTTAAGAAAAATACAAAAAAAGAAAAAAAGCTGAAGAAATTTTATTAGACATTAGAAACTCAGACAGCTGTGTCTTTGGAAATAGTTGAGAAATTTCTGAAGCATGAATAGCTGGGATTCAGTCTTGCCAAATAAACTCTAACACGAAATGCAGAATTTACAAAGGAAATTTAACTTGCATATTTCACACTGGCATTTATTAAGTATGTATGAGTCAATTGACAATTGAAAATCCAGTTTTACCTTGCTTTTAAATGTCCATGTGAGAAAGTAGATATTTCAGTCACGTGTCTAGAAATAAGGAAAGGAGCACACTTTTCACAAGTTTCCTCATCCATACTTGACTTGAAACATTCAGAAAAAGAGAAAAAAAGATGAATAGATCTCTTTCAAATTAAAAATACTCTTTCATATGACTGAGAGTGAAGATAAGGAATTGTGAAGTGTGAAATTACAATATATTTGGAAAATAATGACATGCAAGCTGTGGGATGTCATCTCCATTTGTCTCAAAGGTATTTGAGATGATAAATCTCAGGAAATGTTAACTATCACATATTAAATAAGTTAAATAAGGAGAAAGGAATGCCTACACGCATGCATACACGTGTACACATACACATTCATACAAGCAGTGATCTTGCTCTTTTAAAGCTATGTCTGGACCCTCAATGTCAGAGCCAGTCCTGGCCCCTTAAACCCCTGCAACAGGGTGAAGACAATGGAAACCGACTTCTGTGGCTGTCAGTGTGAACTTCCACATTGCACACAGGCGAGCTTGCTGCTCACATTTCCATCTAAAAGGAAAAAGACAAGAATTTCAAAGGGTAGCGCCGCAGGTGTCCTGCGACCCCCCCCCCCCCCCCCCCCCCCCCCCCCCCCCCCCCCCCCCCCCCCCACCCACACACACACAGGACCTGCCCACAAAAGAGCTCTGACTTGAACTGCTTTCTGGTTGTTGCCAAGGGAACACCGCTGCATTTAGTGGAAGTGGCTCCACAACTCAACAGTTTTCATTGTAAACAGTGAATCCCGGAACGTGAGTCAGGGTTGCAGTGGGGTATGGGGGGAAGGCGGATCAGGCGGACACCCACCACCCTCGGATGAAGGAAACCGAGAGACTCAGGCTATGTAAACGGAAGTGCAGGCCAGAAAACGCAGGACCGGAAATGCACGACCGGAAATGCCTGGTGCGGGGGGCAGAGGACCGGTAGGCCCCGCCCACCACAGAAGGCTATCCTGGGAGTGGCCCACGCAGCGCGCGACCTTGCAGGCCCGGCTTCTGCAGCTTCCCCGTTGCCAGCCGACCCGGAAGCAGATTTCCCAGGTCGGGGTCGCATGTTCTGCAGTACGTTTTAGTATTTCTAGTGGAAATGTGCACGTGGACGCGCCCAGCGTCGCGTCCCCCAAAGCCGCAGCGCATGGTCGCGGGGGCGTAAGGGCACCCGCCCCGGGCAGCGCCACCCGCGGGAGCGCCGCCAAACAGCAGCCGCCGAGCTGCCAGGCCACGCCGGGTCCGCGTCTGTGTCAGGTAACGCCCCGCGGCCGGGCCCCGCCCCAGTGTTGCTGCGCCCGCGCCCCTGCGGTGGTGCCGGGGAGACCCCGGGGGTGCCGAGCGCCCTCCCCGTCCCGGGCCCCTGGGAGCCGCGCGCTGGTGGTGGCGGAGCTGGATGTGCGCACGCGCCCTGCCCCGCCGGGCCGTGCTGTGCACCGGGTGCGCCGGCATGCGGGCCCGCGGGGAACTGCGGCGACGGGGCGCAGGAGGCGCACAGGAGGCAGGAGCGGGCAGGGCAGCGGCCCGCGCGGGACCTCGGGCGGTGACTGAGGACAGACCGAGCCCCGGCGGGCCGACGGGCGCGGGCGGACCGGGAAGACGGTGTGACCGGCGGTCTGCGGGGGTCCGGGGGGCAGCGTCGACCCAGGTTCTTCGGGTTCCGTTCTCAGTTTGCTGTCTGTAGCCCCTGTTCAATGCCTTGTGTCCGGTTCCGATGATGCGGTCTCTCTGGTTTTCCAGCCGTCTTTATATATAGTGAATATATATAGACGTCTTTATATATTGCTGCTTAGTCACTTGACACTATTTCCATGTGTTCTTGATAAAGATATTGCTGACTTTTAAAATATATATATTAACAGTCAAACCTAGATTAATTAGTTCAACATTTAACATCTTTCTCCTTCAAAAAGAACAAGTCAGAGCCAGAGCTAGATCTCATTCTACCCGGAATATTCTTTCTAAAGTATTCCATGAGCTCCTTCATGGGAGAAGGGTTGTTTATTTAAGCAATGATGCAGGTCTACATAGCAACTCATTGGCAAGGAAATGCAGTTGAGCCAGAAACTTATTCAGAATGCCCTGATGTATGGGATAACTACATAAACGGGAAATTCGTATTAATCTTGTGGTATAATAACTATTCCAAAACAGGCATAGCATGTGAATTTCCATCACACAGAGATGCTCGAACAAATGGATATGTCCCTATAGATGTATGTAGGTACGGAGATACATAGAGATGGAGGTGGGAAAACAGCTTTCTGTTACAGCATGGAGAGACAAAGTATGTAAACGGGGAGGCAATGTAAGAATCCTTGCTCAGTCTCCTCTGATGAGTAACAATGACCAGACTGAAAATCCTACTTCATGTGGTAATGAAAGCAAAATATGGCCATAGATTGAGAGAGAGAGAGAGCCACAAGGTGTGCTGCATTTGGGGTTGGGCAACCAGGCAGCATCTACTCACTGGGAAAACACCCAGGAGCCCACAACTAGTAACATCTGTGACTCTCAAAGTAATGAACCCATTAATTAATGTCAACCAAGGATATTCAGGTTGACAGTTATGATGAAGAGGCACAAGACTCAACCAGTGAATGCATAGATAAGTGGAACAACAAATCTGTGTTTTTCTCTTTAAAAAAATATCGAAAGTTTTTTTTAAAAGAGGAAGGATGCCCATGATTTAACCAAGACAAAAAAACAAAAAACAAAACAAAAAAAAACAATGGAATGGGATTAGATGATGGGGTGAGAACTGCTGATGAATAGACTCTGCCCACCTCCTTAGATTAAAAAGTAATGAGAGGACAGCTGGAAATTAAAGGAGTCCAGAGAGGTTTTGTTTTTTTAATTCAAATTTCAGACTGAGGAGTAGTATAGCATTTTTAAGTACTAAGAGGATGGATCAGATTGAGAGAGAATAGTTTTAGATAAAGTGTATATTTTATAATAACAAAATTCATGATATGATAGGAAGTACTAGAACCCAAACATAGAAATATAGCAGTAGTTACCTGTTACAAGAGAGATGGCAGTGTCCCCTGGTGGAATTACTTCGTGAGGGGGGCCAGAAAATTTTAGCTGGAAGAGTTTAGTTCTGCAGCCGTAGGAGTTCCGCTTAAATGTGTAATTCAGTTGTGAATGGTAGCAATAAACACTTACTACATTATGCTGTGAGTTAACATTTATTTATTTTCCCACTAGTCCTAAAGTAACGTTGGCTTCCCATTTTAATTGGATAGCTAATAAATTCTTTTTTTATTTTTATTTATTTTTTTTAGGGACAGACAGACAGGAAGGAAGAGATGAGAAGCATCAGTTCGGCGCAGCTCTTTGTTGCTGCTGCTTAGTTGTTCATTGATTGCTTTCTCATATGTGCCTTGCCCAGGGGGCTACAGCAGAGCAAGTGACCCCTTGCTCAAGCAAGCGACTTTGGGCTTCAAGCCAGTAACTTCTCAACTCAAGCCTGGTACCATGGGGTCATGTCTATGATCCCACGCTCAAGCCAGCGACCCTGTGCTCAAGCTGCTGAGTTCGTGCTCAAGCTAGATGAGCCCACACTCAAGCTGGCAACCTCGGGATTTCAAATCTGAGTCCTCTGTGTCCCAGTCTAATGTTCTATCCACTGCGCCACCTCCTGGTGAGGCCAGATAGCTAATACATAAATTCTTAACATGTTCTTGAAAGTCCTATGTAGTCAGTGTTAATGTAACACTCCCCTCCTCTGTACTATCAACAAAGTTGATTTTTGTCACATCAAAATGTGTATTGCAAAATTTCTTATTTATTCATCTTCCATTTTATTTTTAAGTCCAGATTTCCTCCACGGAATTTGAACTTTTATATCCATAGAATTCCAGTATGTCTGGTTTCCTGCTCTATCTTGAGACATTTTAGTTGTATCAAAGCAACATCTTAAAATCATTAAATTTTGTTGTATTAACATTTACCTCACCGTTCTTCTGTCTTATTTTTGACTGAGTTCCTTTTCCATTTTTGTTCTGAGTCAGTTTAATTATTTGAACTGCCTCTTCCGGGATTCTCCATCTGTGCTGTCTGATACAGTAAGCCCCGGTCACACGTGGCTGAGTGGACACTTCGCGTCCTCAGTGATGCCAGGAAGATTGCCAGTGCTCTGCAGCCACAGTCCCTGGGAGCTGCTGAACCGTACGGTGCAGATGCAGGACTCTTCCTTCATCTGAGAGTGCCACTGAGCAGCTGGATCTACAGCTTAGGTTTTTATTCAACTTTTCTGGCTTATTACTGGTTTATTTTCTACTTCTCCATGTAATGCCCTCTTACGGGTTTCCTGAGACTAGTTTTCATTTTATCTCTTTACTACCGAGTATCATTTATTGTAACGCTGTCTCTGTTTTCTCCAGCAGTAATGTGGGTTTATCACTGCCAGCTTGTTCACTGCTTCCCGTTCCTTTCTGACCCTTCCGGTGGTTTCCACTTCACCCTTTCCCTCCTGCTGTCTGACAGCCTGCCATCCACGCAGTGGGTGATTTCTAACCTTGTCTGTTCTCCTTCTGTTTCCCAGTAAGGCTTCCTCTGTTAACTGGTTTTTATTTCACATTTGGAAGTTTTGGAGCTCGGCCAAATCATTTTTCTTGTATTGTAATTCTTCACTTTTATTCCAGTAATTCTGCTTTGGAGTTCTATTAATTAAAGTTTTTAATAATTTGCAAGCCATCCATTACTGGAATTATTGGATAATTTTTAAATGATATTCTGCTCCAAGGCAAAGGATTCCTGGAATATTAATCTTCAATTCTCTTTTCAATCCTACCTCTTTTATAATTTAGTCTTTTTAATAGTGCATTTTTTTCAAGTAATTTTCATTAAGTTCTTAAATTACATGAGTTCATGGTGCAGTTTGGAGAGAAATGTGTGTCTGGGCTGCGCCATAGCGGGAACCGTCCCGGCTCGACAGAGTGACTCCCCCCCGGGGCATTCAGAGGGTCCCCCGGTGTTCCGTAGAAAAGACCAGCTCCTCAGCAGCTGCTCTGCATTCAGAGTCCTCATCGGCTCGTGACCTTTGATGCCTACCACTTGGAAGCACGGACGAAGCACAGTGATTCCTCTGAACATTCTTCCCACTCGTAGGGCTGCCCTGTTTTCTTAGGGCTTCCAGAGAAGCCCTGTTTCATTAGAAGAAACATTCTAAAGGTAAAAGCAATTGTTTTATATTTCAGCCTAAATCTGCCTTGAAGTCCAAACCCAGCGTCATCCTGTGGCCAATGTCTTCTTAGTTTTCCAAGATCTTTCTTCCTTAGATCCCCGTATTCCTTGGATAACTCAAGTCAATAAACCATCTTTATGGAGCGCTTTTTGGGCTGCCTTTTCCCAGTTACCAGATCCTTGCATTAATCTGGGGTTTCTCTTTCAGATGTGATCAAAAGCTCTGTCTTCCTTGTTGGGAGACTCATAGAGGAAAATAAGCAGAAGCAGTGCCCAGACTCCAGCGGTCGTGCCCGGACACTCAGACACCTCACTATACACGCAGACAGCGGCGGAGAGCAGAGCTGGGAACCGCCTTGACCCTGTCTGTTTCTGTGATGCTGGAGGCAGCCCCCTTCCTGTGCATTACAGAGAAGATCTGAGTTTCCAGGTGCGAACCAGTATCCAGGGAGACAGATGTTTTCTCTCTTCTTAGAAGAGCAGGTAGTGCAGAGCTCAGGGGAGAGGCAGGTGTTTGAGGGGTGTAGAGCACAGGTCTGGCCCAGTCCAAGCACCCTAAGAGGGATAACCCTGGTGTAAGAGCTCAGGGCACAATTGGAGCAGGACATCCAGCCACTTCCTGGCCTTGCAGCCATGCAGGACAGCAGCAAGGGGTCAGAGGTGGAACCCTGACTTTGGAGATAAATGTCAGTTTTCTTCCCCTGCAGGGTTTGTAAGCTTTGGAAGAAGCTCATGGAACATTCTGAACTATGGAGATGTGTACTTGACGCCTTACAGGGTATGTATGGACTCTACTTAGGAAGATCTTGAGGGATTCCCTGGTGAACTTGGAACGGCAGTTTTCACATAGAAGCCACCCCGGCTCCTAGAATGGAGACATTATACTCACTCACCCAACAGGGAGCCCAGAAATACAGCAACACAGATAGAGTCTTTGTGTGGGTTTAGCTGATATTTGACAGCAGAGCAAAAATAATACAATAGAGAAAAGAAAGTCCTCCCTATGGGGAGGATAACAATTACAAAGCCACATACAAATGAATCTGGACACAGAACTTACACCCATTTCAAAAATTAACTGCAGATATATAATAGACCTAAACAGAAAACTATAAAACTATTAGAAGAAAATAGAGAAAAAAAAATCTAGGTGACTTCAGGTTTGACGTGGGTGTTTAGATTAGATCAATACCAAAAATATGATCCATGAAAGAAATAACTGAAAAACTGGACCTGATTAAAATTAGAAACTTCTGCTCTGTACAAAACACTGTCCAGAAAATGAGAAGAGAAGCCACAGGCTGGGAAAAAATATTTTCAAAACACATTTGATAAAGGACTGTTATTCATAATATATAAAAGACTCATAGATACGAAGAGGACGGTCATGCAGTGAGGAGCTCTCACATTTGTGTGTACTGCATACATATGCACATACATGTGCATGCACACGTGTGCAATGAAATACAGGGCTACTGCAGCTCATGAAGGTAACACAGCTACAGCCTTATGAGAGGATGAACTGGACCACTAGATTCCCAGCCACTCTGCATGCTCTGGGCACCCTGACCTAGAGGACGGAGGCAGTTCATGACAGCACCTCTGTGACTCACGTACGTTCTCCCGCTACCTTCTGATGCGGGAGAATTTAAGGTCTTCACTGGCAGGTTGGGGGCCATTGATCCCTCCAAATGGACTAATTGTTGAGTTGATGGACTCCATCATAAAAAGGTTCTTAGTTCCTTGGTATCCAAGTCCGTCAGGGCCTTGAGCAGGAAGAGAGTGAGAGTTCAGAGGACTGCATGGAGGGTGGACTGCATGCTGGTGCAGAGGCGAAGTAATGCCAGCTGAGAAGTCCCACAGTGTTTCCCTGCAGGTGGAAACCGGAGTCTACATGTGAGTCGGGGGTTGCTATGGGAGGGAATTGCAAACTCTGGATGCTGTGGCTAACTAACATAAAATTCAATACTTTGAATATTGTATCCATTAGGTTTCCATAGTTCTGTTTTTTATTATTAGCTATAGTCAGAGTGTTCTTCCTTTTGGCCCCGGGGGAAGAGGAGAGTCCTATGTGTGTTTCTTGTAGCATACTCTGCATGCTTGTTCCTTTGGCTGGGAAGTCACTGGGGCTTCGTGACTGGTGAGACTGGAAATTGTGCACCAGACTGGGGTTCATGGCTTCCTTCTCTGTCCTCAGGTTTGCCTGCTTAGTGGTGGGACTGTCTGTGAGTGAAAACCCAGAGAAAGACATCTGATAATTGAGTTACTGGCCATGCAGCCACTGGTGAGTAGGGAATACCTCTTCCTACTGAAACGACACCAGTATTGACAGCTGTGGGCAGGCTCCTCCTCCTGGCATTGAAGTGTAGCTTTCAGGAGATACTCAGAGACCTGAGCTCCGGGGAACGTCCCCAGGACTCTGGATGTTGGAATGGGTCAGGCACACCCCAATAACTAATACTCTTCCTAACATCATCCTGATCGATTCCAGGAGGTTGTGTATGTACAGAAGAGATTACAGACATTTCTTCCTCATTCAGTCCATGGCCTCACTGGGAAATAAGTCACTCATTAATCATGTTGTTGGCTGCAGGGGTGTAGGGGGTGAGCAGAGATGAGTGAGGAGTGGGACATCACTGTCCAGTGAGAGGCAGTGGTTTCAGTAGGTGAGGCCCGTCACTCCTGCTTACAGGCCCTGGGGGTGGACTGGAACAGCTTGAAGGCCCAGGAAAGCATGAGGAATCACTCTTTTTTTCCCAGTTTTAACTTTCAGGTTCTGATATAATGTATTTTCACTTTTGGAAACTTGAAAAAAGATAACTAAAATTTTCATTATTCTTGTTATGATCACACATTTTGCCTTTTTGTGATTAACCTTTTATTTCATTTTGGTAACTGGAATTCGTGTATAGCGAGCATTGTTTCCTTAACTGTGGCTGCACGTGCAGAACAGGGAGAAGAGTAGGGTGAAACTTAAGACCCTGTGGGGATGTTTTTCTTTTCATTTTTCCATTGATTTGAAAGAGAGAAGAAGAAGAAGTGAGAGGAGCGTCAACTCGGTGTTCCACTCAGTTGTGCACTCAGTGGTTGTTTCCCGTGTGTGCCCTGACCGGGGCGAGCCTGCAGCCTTGGTGCACTGAGATGTCTCTATCCACCGTTAAATCGTGTAGCACCTGACTAGTTAGTCGGGGGTACAGACCTCTTTCTCTTAGATTTTCAAATAAAAAAATTGACAACAGCCAACACTAGCCATCCATGTGCCACAGAAGTTTAGTAATTAGTATGTGTGCCATGAAGTAAAAAGAAAATTGAAAACTGCTGATCTAGGGAAGTGGTGTAACCAGAGTCATGGTTTAAAAGTGGCAAACTATGATTATTATTTGCCTTACTGATGAATCTGTAAAGTTACTTGGCTTTAAGAAGAGGGCTTTAGTTATGAAGTTTTAAGAGCAATTTTTATAATCGTGTCTGAAAGCCATAATGATCAGCTTGGGAAGATTTCCAGGTTATATTACACCACGCTTCATAGGATACTCTTTAGTAACGGTTTCTTACCTCAGACTGTGCGCATCTCTCTGATGTGTCTGAGAGGCAGGGGCCGCTCAGCACTGAGAAGGAATGACGGGAACCCAGACTCAGATCTGTCCATACACCCAGCTCCTCGCCCGTCCTCAGTGCAGCCATCTCAGCCCTCCTCTGGACACTGTGGGGACCGTTCTGTCTAAACCAGAACGTCCGTGATGTTCTAGGAATCAGTGACATTTGAAGATGTAGCTGTAGACTTCACCCAGGAAGAGTGGGCCCTGCTGGACGCATCTCAGAGGAAGCTCTTCAGAGACGTGATGCTGGAGAACATCGGTCACCTGGTCTCCCTGGGTGAGTCTGTGTGCGTGTATAAGTAGGCAGGTAGGCATTCATTTGTCCATTCAGGGAGCAGATATCTGGTCTCCCTGGGTGAGTCTGTGTACGTGTATAAGTAGGCAGGTAGGCACTCATTTGTCCATTCAGGGAACAGATATCTGGTCACCTGGGTGAGTCTGTGTACGTGTATAAGTAAGCAGGTAGGCACTCATTTGTCCATTCAGGGAGCAGATATCTGGTCTCCCTGGGTGAGTCTTTGTACGTGTATAAGTAAGCAGGTAGGCACTCATTTGTCCATTCAGGGAACAGATATCTGGTCACCTGGGTGAGTCTGTGTACGTGTATAAGTAAGCAGGTAGGCACTCATTTGTCCATTCAGGGAGCAGATATCTGGTCTCCCTGGGTGAGTCTTTGTACGTGTATAAGTAGGCAGGTAGGCACTCATTTGTCCATTCAGGGAACAGATATCTGGTCACCTGGGTGAGTCTGTGTACATGTATAAGTAAGCAGGTAGGCATTCATTTGTCCATTCAGGGAGCAGATATCTGGTCTCCCTGGGTGAGTCTGTGTACGTGTATAAGTAGGCAGGTAGGCATTCATTTGTCCATTCAGGGAACAGATATCTGATCTCCCTGGGTGAGTCTGTGTACGTGTATAAGTAAGCAGGTAGGCATTCATTTGTCCATTCAGGGAGCAGATATCTGGTCTCCCTGGGTGAGTCTGTGTACGTGTATAAGTAAGCAGGTAGGCATTCATTTGTCCATTCAGGGAGCAGATATCTGGTCTCCCTGGGTGAGTCTGTGTACGTGTATAAGTAGGCAGGTAGGCACTCATTTGTCCATTCAGGGAACAGATATCTGGTCTCCCTGGGTGAGTCTGTGTACGTGTATAAGTAAGCAGGTAGGCACTCATTTGTCCATTCAGGGAACAGATATCTGGTCTCCCTGGGTGAGTTTGTATATGTGTATAAGTAGGCAGGTAGGCACTCATTTGTCCATTCAGGGAACAGATATCTGGTCTCCCTGGGTGAGTCTGTGTACGTGTATAAGTAGGCAGGTAGGCACTCATTTGTCCATTCAGGGAACAGATATCTGGTCTCCCTGGGTGAGTCTGTGTACGTGTATAAGTAGGCAGGTAGGCACTCATTTGTCCATTCAGGGAACAGATATCTGGTCTCCCTGGGTGAGTCTGTGTACGTGTATAAGTAGGCAGGTAGGCACTCATTTGTCCATTCAGGGAACAGATATCTGGTCTCCCTGGGTGAGTCTGTGTACGTGTATAAGTAGGCAGGTAGGCATTCATTTGTCCATTCAGGGAACAGATATCTGGTCTCCCTGGGTGAGTCTGTGTACGTGTATAAGTAGGCAGGTAGGCATTCATTTGTCCATTCAGGGAACAGATATCTGGTCTCCCTGGGTGAGTTTGTGTACGTGTATAGGTAGGCAGGTAGGCATTCATTTGTCCATTCAGTGAGCAGATATCTGGAATGGCTCTCACAGCCCCTCCACTCTCTAACCTTATTCTGTCACGGACCTTAAAACTACAGGAAAGAAAGTCGTCTCCTTTCGTAGACTTGCATCTAGTTTATCACCCACTAGAACGTAATCTTGATCACAATTTAATGTCCTTCTTACTAGTCAATCTCTAACACTCAGCAAAACTGGGACTCAGCAAAATATTTTTGAATGCATAAACAGATTAAATATTTTCTAAATAGGCACAAATATACAGTGACTTTGGGTGAGGAGCACACAACACAATCAGCAGTTCAAATGCTATAGAGATGTTCACCTGAAACTGTGTACTATTACTGATCAGTGTCACCCCGTTATATTTAATTTCTATAAAAAAAAAAGTAAATATTTTCTAAATAATTACTCTGTTCTTGTCACTATGCTGAAGCCTGAGACCAGTGTAGTAAAAATAACAGAACTTGATTATTCTTGTGGAGTTTGTGTTTATTGTTATCTGTCTGAAAATAACATTCAGCCCACTTTGGAGACATTGAAGTTCTCCATTTTTGCAAGGACTGAGGATTCTGCATTCTGTCTTCGAATGTGGGGATGGACGTCAGCATCAGAGGTCCTCACTGTCTTGGACACATGCCCTGACTTCCTCCCGGCCTGGCGAAGGTCCTTCACTGTTTTCTCTGTTCAGGGTGGTGTTTCCTGGGAGGCCTCAGTGTTCTTTCCTCACCTCAGTGGCCGGTGCTGGACTTGATGAGAGTGGACTTTTACTAGCTCAGATCCCAGACCCTGTGCCCTTCTTTCACAAACAGGGTGCCCGATCTGCAGGTCAGACGTGCCCTTCCAGCTGGAGCAGGAGGAGCTGAGTAGTGCAGGTGCTGCAGGTGAGCAGCGGGGTGGGCTCCAGGACCAGGGGCTGCCTGCTCAGCGCCTGAGTGTGCCCTCAGAGCACCAGTGGAGGCCTGGGGAAGTGAGTGATAGGATCCAAAATGAGGCTGAAGGACAAGAAGCAACATTTTTCAGATGTTGTCATTATTCCATGCATGTATCAATCAAGATTCATGTGTCCTCCTACCGTCGGTTTTAGGGGACATGATTTCCATGTGCTTATTGAAGTTAAACTTCCACATAACAACTCTTGTCCTGATCCACCTCTCAGCACGCTTTCCCTCTCCTAACCACCAACATCTCATCTCCATTTCACTCCTTCATATTTTAATCTTGAAAATTTTTACTAATTGTCAATGCCCTGGAATGTGTTTCTGTTTCCTAGAGTATTCCCCATCAAAATGCCAGTTTTTGAGACATACTCACATGGACTTGGTGCTTTTTAACATTTTTATTCCACTTATACCATTCTGATATTTTTTCCCAATTATTTTAGGCAGGGAAAGTGCCGTTGTAAAACAGGAAATGATAGCCACACAACATACTAGCAGAAAGGACACACATACAAGCATGACACTGGTAAGTTTCACGGATGTTGGTTCTGGCCATCCAAATTAAAGATCTGGGAGTGAGATGGTGGTCACAGCACAACAGCCTGATTTGTGTTCATTGGGATTAGGCAGATGGAGAAAAACGTTTTAGGTGGTAAGAGTTTAGTGAAAAATTAACCGAAGCTCAATACTATAACCTGAGATCCTAATAAAAAAGGACAGCTGCATGAAAAATGCTGTATGCCTTGTCTTTGAAACATGGAATTTTTCAGTTAATCTGTGAGCTCTGCAGTTGGGGTGCTACAAAAATGAAAATCTTTGTGTGTGGAGGGGAATAACACACCCTGTGTATGCAAGTGACACTGGAAAGATTATCATTGGGTCCTGTCACTAAAAGATTAATGCTCATGTAGAGAAGTGAATTATGAACTTATGAGGGCAGATCATTAACAGCCTTTCATCTCCTCCCTGAAGCAGAAGTCTCACACTCCAGAGGATCCCTATGAATGTAATGATTTGGGAGATTGCAATCCTAGCTCCACAGTGACTCAACATTTGTTAAACCACATGGAAAAGAAAGCCTGTATCAGCAAACAGTGTCAAAAATCCCTTAGTGACCAGCTATACCTTCATCAGCATAAGCAAATTTACACCAGAAGTAAATCATATGAGTGTCATCTTTGTGGGAAAGCCTTTAGTAATTGCTCTAGCCTTAGACGACACGAGATGACTCACACTGGAGAGAAACCGTACGAATGCCATATTTGTGGGAACGCCTTTATTCAGAGCTCTGACCTTAGAAAACATAGCCTCACTCACACTGGAGAGAAGCCATATGAATGCCATCTCTGTGGGAAAGCCTTCAGTCAGTCCTCTAACCTCAGACAGCATGAGAGGACGCACACTGGAGAACAGCCGTACGGATGTCGACAGTGTGGGAAAGCCTTCAGTAAGTGTTCTGCCCTGAGACGACACGAGAGAACTCACACTGGAGAGAAACCGTACGGATGTCATCTTTGTGGGAAAGCCTTCAGTCAGTGCTCTGCCCTTAGGCGACATGAAGGAACTCACAGTGGAGAGAAAATTTTGAATGCCTTCAGTAAATATTCTGACCTGAGATGACATGGTATTAAAAGTGTAACGAACATAGAAGAAAAGCCAATCACAGCTTTGACATTATACACACCCGAGGACTCACACATTGAAGAAACACTATCAGTGTGGAAGAGCCCACAGTCATCCTTACTCCTCTGACATATGCAAATGTGTATGGAAGAGACTCCATTGTATGACACCCTGGTCAGTGGTCTGATTCTAGGAGACACAGGAGAACTCACTGGAAATAGAAGGAATGCAGTCTTCAGCAACAGCTCTAAAGTCCACACTAGAGAACTCAGACAGGGGAGACCCCTTAGGTCTATAATCAATGTAGGAGGCTTCTGTTTCTAACCTATGGCTAAACAACAGGAGCAAACCCTGCTTAGGAGAACCCGAGGTCTGTAATCACTGTGAACAAATAAGTATTCAGCCACGCTCCTGGCATGGTCTGTACAAGAAAACTGAGTGACAGAATAACCACTAGAACAGGATGAAAGACGGTGAAACCTCTCGAGAAGTACCAATAACTTATCCGTGAGAAGTAATGCGGTGAAAACTGGTGAGAAACCCCTTATTCAGAGAGGATGCTGTGGCCCATATGAGCATTCAGACTGGACAAAAGACTCTCAGTGTCATGGAAGAAGTCTTCAGCAACCAGTCATTTTATAGTCATCGTAACAGTTCTCACACTGAAATGACAGCAGTCCTAAAATGGAAGTGGAGAAAGCTTCAGCTAGATCTCACACCAGAAAGCTCAGTCTAAGGAAAAACAAACTCTAAGAGAGCCTTAAAATACTATTTAGCAGATAATTTGGAATTTTGAGAACAATAATCATTGAGAAAATATGGCATATAAATACAAGATAGCATAATCTGGAAATATTACGTGCAGAATTTTATAAGAAATTAAACTTTTCTCAATAGACTATTGCTTGTAAATATTAAACAATAAACCCTGTTGCCAATAAGAATCCGTGCTGGTGAAGTTCCAGTTCTGCTCCCGCACTTGTAAACGTGGAAACATCTGCACTCCTTGGTGTGTGGGTTACAGATACAGCCTGTCTCCTCAGTTGTCCCTTTTCTCCAACAGCTCCTTTCACAGGGCTCACCAACGTCACCTGTCTCCATCTGTGCCCTGGTGGTGACAGCAGAGGCCTGCACTCCACTGGAGAGGGTGCTGTGTGTGCTATGACCCTGTCCCAGCAGGGCCATGAGGGCCTTGTCATAAGCACCCAATATGAACACTGTAAGGTCCTAGCCCTGTCTCTGTACCCTGCCCCTCCAGGCCAAGGATTTGGTTGTTTTTACCACGATCCGTCTGACTGGACTAAGTGGGCAGGAGTCCATACCAGAGGCCCATCCTGCACTCAGCTGAGTCCCGAGTGATGGACTTGCTCCTTCCCCAACCTGAGCCACACCTGTGCTCCCCACCGTAGCTGTGAAATCTCCAGCAAGATAAAATCTCCTAACCTGTCAGACACCAGATAGGCTTTCTCATCAGTAAGTTAGTGTACGCTTCCCCAAGTAAAATGCAAGTTGTCACAAAGGAGGTCTCCCAGGGTTTAGAAGTCTGTCACCCTCAACCAACCCTAAACTTGGCCTGAACCTCAAGGGGAAATGTTCTTAAGACATAACTGGGATGATTCATGCTTTTTATGGACTGGCACACTCCCAAAGTCACAGCCCAGCACTGGTGAAATGAACAAAGATGGAACTAATACACTCTTATTGTGTAAGTCTCCCCAAGTGAGTGTGCTGTGCGACCAGGGTGGAGACAGTCAGGTCACGGGAAAAATGGTGAGCAGCCAGAATTCAATGTCTTGGCACCCTGGCTGGAGTGACAAGTTGTGATCAGGCAGGGAGACGTGGAAGGGAGAAAGAACAACAGTTAAAGCGAACAGATTAGTGGTGAGGAGCTCAGACCATGGAGACAACCCCATGGGTTTAATTTCCACTGTCACAGCCCTTGAGCCCTGTTACTGAACCTTTGTGTGACTGTTTCCTCGATTCAAAGGTGGAAGTAGCTTAGTGCCTTTATCTTAGGGGTCATGAGTACCAATGTGTTGATATGTTTACACCAAGTTATTACACATAGTGGGCACTTAGTTGCAAATAAAAATTTTATAAATATACAGATTGAGATCTGGGACACCATTGTCATCTCATTTTTATATTGAGATATTTTACAATCATTTTCTAGAATAAAATCAGTTTGTATTATTGCATTTCTAATCTGATTAAGACCATATATCATTTTCCCACAAGCTGTATTGACTTCAGCTGTGATCCTGATCAAGTACTGAATTCGAGACCGATCTGGTGGCCTAGCCAGGAACCACACTGTCTTCACAGTGAGTCCAGGAGGGTAGCAGCCGTCCAGCCCTGCTGCAGGTGCTGCCTGTGCTGGGACCCCTAGAACTTATGTCCACACTCTCTTCTCCGAGTAGCTCATGTCCCGGTAGAACTGATCTTCTGTGACCTATGCATCTGAGTGTGTTGAGCAGTTGTAGAGAGATCAAGGGACTCGGGATGGATAAAGGACAATTACATGACAAGGTGAAAGGATCACCCAAGCAGCTTTATTTGGGTTGCACATGGATAAATTCTCTGATTCCTTCCAAAGGTAACAGTGCAGAGAAGGGAACTTTTTGGTTGTTAATAGAGTAGGAACTCCTTGGGGAGAGAGTGCTTCATTGCAGAGATGAAATTTCTCAGCCATCGGATTTCTGGGTCAGAGAAAGGGCAGCAGAAGCTAAGAGACTCAGGCAGTCCATGGTTTATCTTATCGAGGGCTGGCAGAGGATGGCTGCCTTTCCACAGAGTGTGCACAGCAGACAGGCACCAGATGGTTAAGATAAACTAGGTAGAGCTATGTTTAACACAATTCAGAGAGGAAAACTTTGGGTTTGGCAGCAGTGGGCTTCTGAGTTAACGGGCCAGGTCTTCAGTGAAGATGTCAATAACATTTGCCTGATACCTAATGTGATCAGGGACATGCAGCAACGTTGAAGAAATCATTCAGCCTTGTTTTCCTTCTAAATTCCATATTCGAGTTGCTATTCTTGGTTCTAGTTTACTCTCAGGAATTGTTTAGACCACTGCTACAACTTTGTGCTGAGTGTAAGCTGTGAACTCTTCCATTTGTGACAATAACAGGTATCCTTTTCAAGGTTCAGGGTGACAGGTGCTATCTCTAAAGCTCACACCTCATTTAGGAGGTTATTTCTTTTTTTTTTATTTTTTTATTTTATTATTATTATTATTTTTTTTTTTTTTGCATTTTTCTGAAGCTGGAAACAGGGAGAGACAGTCAGACAGACTCCCGCATGCGCCCCACCAAGATCCACCAGGCACGCCCACCATGGGGCAACGCTCTGCCCACCAGGGGGCGATGCTCTGCCCATCCTGGGCGTCGCCATGTTGAGACCAGAGCCACTCTAGCGCCTGAGGCAGAGGCCACAGAGCCATCCCCAGTGCCCGAGCCATCTTTGCTCCAATGGAGCCTTGGCTGCAGGAGGGGAAGAGAGAGACAGAGAGGAAGGTGCGGAGGGGTGGAGAAGCAAATGGGCGCTTCTCCTGTGTGCCCTGGCCGAGAATCGAACCCGGGTCCTCCGCATGCTAGGCCAACGCCCTACCGCTGAGCCAACCAGCCAGGGCAGGGGGTTATTTCTAATACAACAATCCACTTTATAATTTTATTTTAAAATTCCCCATTATTCAATAGTAACAAAAAAGTTAAAAGCTTTCTTGTGGTCCCATTAAAGGTACATGCAGAGCTAGAAGCCTAAAAGCAAGAAACTCCTAAAATAATTCAGTCCAGTGCAAAGTTGGGTGGTTCGGGCTCCAGTTCCCCTTCCTATAACCTGTATCAGAGGAGGACAGATGCTCAGAACCCAGGCACCGCCCACGTGGCCCTGCCCCGGGTCCCTGAGCCGCGCCTGCGCACTCACAGGACCTGCTCACAAAAACTGACTTGAACTGTTTTCAAAGTAACTAGGAAAACTCCGCAGTCGGTATAACTGGCACCACACCTCGCTTTTTACACTAAAGTCTTCAAATCACTGAACTTGACGCGGGCTAGGAGCAGCCTCCCTGACACCCAGCACACTCCACGGGAAGAAACGGGAAACTCAGTTCCCTGAGCTGCAGTGCAGTCCCAGAAACGCCTGGGGGCGGGGCAGAGACCTAGGCCCCGCCCACCACGAGCTCCTCCTCCCAGGCTCCGCCCACACAGCTGGGACATGAAGCTTTCCCTTCCCTAGCTGGGCTTCCGGCAGACCTAGAAACAGTTCCGGAATCCTAGGTCAGGGTGGAACTCTTAAGGTTACTAAGCAGTGTGGTCCTGAAGGACTTGCCTTCTTGACGCTGAGCGTGCTTGTATGGTATGAGTTTTCAAAACACCTCAGTGTTGTTTCTGAGCAAAGCGTTTCTGGTGACTTTACACTGATCAACCCCGTCCAGGGACCGGGTTCTGAGAAGCCCTGGTTTCCTTCTAATGCATCCCCCATGTTTTGGTTTCCCCCACTCCGTGTTCTTGGTGCAGGAAAAGCCCCTGAGGGTTCTGGGTAACTGGCAATCATGGTGTCAGACACCACAGATCTGACTCAGTGTGAGCAGTTAAATTGCTGCTGGATTCCAGTCAGAGATAAAAAAGAAAGCCAAGTGAGGGGCATGAGATAAATATCGGCACAATAAACTGGGAAAGTCAAGAGAAGCTTTGCTGTGACCTGTAGAAGTTGAAGGGAATGAGGCCAGCTCACATCCTAGTGTCCGGGGAGCTCCGCAGAGCCCAGCGCTGCAGGAGATGGTGAAGCCAGAGGGACGCTGAGGTCAGTTCCACAGAGCAGCCAGGACCTCACCTTCCAGTGTCCCCAACCCTTTAGTTTCTTCTCCTAGGGGACACGCATTTGTCCTGAGTTCACTTTCATTTACCCTGGAAGACAGCTGGTAAATCTAATCACAGCTACACTCTGAGGACACACACTGGCTGCACTCATGTTCTATCTGGAGTGGGAGCTCCATGGGTGACATCACCTAGATACCTCTGTAAATGTGTGAGTGACATGGAAGGTGTGGACTGTAGAGTCCCAGGGACTGGGAAGCACAGAGACAGGAGGGACACTGGCAGAGGGTCTGAGAGAGTGATGGTGCTTTGGTGTCTCCATCCCAGTCTGGGGGGATCCCCACCAGGTGTGGTCAGGAGTCCTGTCTCTCAACCGGGTCTGACATCCATGATGTCTCTGCTGAAGACACGTTCTCACCCGTTCTGTCCCGTGACCTGTCTGAAGGGACACTTTATGAAGTTCTTTCTTTTTTTTTGTCTTCTTCTCATGTTTCCTTTTTCCTTCTGTAACACATTTTCCAGCAAACCTAGGGATATGAACCCCACCCACACCCTTAGGGGCCAACGGAGTTCCCTCACCATTCACCCTGACCTCCACAGTTATTTTACTTTCAATATTAATAATAATAGAATTCATAACAGTGTCATTATTTTAAAATGGCCAGACAGGCTCAAAAATAAAAACCAAATATACTAAGTTTTTTGGCAGTACTTTATTAATCTTGGAAAGAACCGTAAAACTCAAATTTAATATAACATTTCATAAACAAAAGTACAAAGTCACAAGAAGACTCCTGTCCTGCTTCACACTGAAGTCACCCAGCACAGACAGTCCTCTCAGGACTGTCAGGGTGGCTGTCCGTGGGTCCCCCTGCTGGTCCACTCCCCGTGTCCTCAAGACAGGCAGGGCTCACCTCCTGCCGTCTCAGACAGACCTTCCTGATCACATTGGATTGAAGGGCTCCTCATGCAAGAAGACTACATTTCCATACAACTGATTTAAATTGAAAAAAAACAAAATAACTTTTCATATGCTAATTCTATATATAACCCTACAGTTTATAAAAAAAAACTATCATGTGTAATATCACTTCACCTATATAATTCAAAAGTTCAGTAATTATAACAACTTTACATAACCATTTGACAATATTTACAAAAAAAAGAGAAGAAAATAAAATTAAAAAAAACAACTCCGAACAGTTACTCCAATACTTGGAATAACGTCCACACACAAAATCTCATAGCAGAACATTGTATATACACACAAAAAGATGCACTCATGGGATGTGTTTGTCCCCAGCATGATCTGGGTCTCCACCACCTGTCCTACGAGACCTGCAGGGGACTCTCTGATCACCAGCAGACCCTGCTCCTGGTGACGTCCCCTCCGCAGGTCAACAGTCAGCTCCAGGTCACCCAGCCTGGGAACAAGTCTTTGTGTCCTGGGGTGTCTCACTGGCCATTGCTCTCTTCAGAAGATGAGGACACTTGAAAGTCCTCACAGAGGACACTCAATGGGACCTGGGTACAGGATCCTTGTGCCTTCTGTGGAAAGGTTAGGCTGTGACCAAGAGGGCTGGCTTCTAAGCAGGAGGGACGAAAGGAGCAGTTATGAACCTGGAGCTCCACAGGCCCCTGTCTGACCTCATGAAGACCATGCAGAGGGGCTGGCCTGGGACATGGGGACTCGGTGTCACCTGGGGCCCAATTCAGGCCAGGACAGTCCTGAGGAGAGGGCCCTTACGGGGAGACGGGCCAGGACGCTGTCCCTGAGCTGGTGTCAGGCCAGGGCCCTGAGGTTTCTCTGCAGGTCTAACTCTGGCTGGACTGGCTGGAGAATGGACAGTCTGTAAAAACCCCACATCTCGTACCTGCAAGCGCTTCTTGGACAGGCAGGGGCTGAGTCTGGGCTTCTTGTGGGGGTTCTCGCTGGTCTGGGTCGAGTTCTGAGCAGCTCTCTTGCTGGGAGTCTTGACAGTGAGTTTGGAGTCTTGGCCCAATCCATGTGCAGCCAGATGCTGGGTGGTCTGTGAAGTCACGTCCGGGTTCCTGTTCAGTGACCCAGTGGTGAGACTGGGATCCTCTGGGTTGTGTGGACATGGACGAGCATCGGCCTGTTCGGATGCTGTCAGAGAATACAGCACACAGATTACACGTTAGGATCATGCACCATCAAGTACAAAATAAAATCTGATAATGCAAAGCAAAACTCAAGAACTTAAAACAAGATATAGACAATAAAGATATCCTAACAGTTCATGGAAAGATGAAGTCCTTGACCTCAGTGCTGGTCAGTATAAGGACGTTACAAAGTCCCCTTGATACCTTTTCTGACATCATATAAAAAACCCATAAAACTTCTTACAATTACCTTCTGCTAATGACGTTTGTGCAAGACACGCCCTTTCACACCCCTTCCAAAAAATAGACACAATATTTGTGTTTGGAAGGTCATTTGAGGACTTACGAGTATGGGCGGTGATTTGAGAGTAAGGACCCTGACAGCAAGATGCCAGTTGTCCCCAAGTGATGGGCCTTTGGAGGCATGGAGTGAGGACAAAACAACACCCGCCCCAGTCTGCTGGGAGCTGACAAGTAAGTGCAAGGCAACATCAGAGACAGCAAGAGCAATGACATGGGGACACTACACTGTAGAAACCAGGTCAGCCCACACTGAAGGTTACCATCTTCTCACACGGAAAACATTGTGGGAAGTCAGAGTGATATCAAATGTAAAACAAACAAACAAAAAACAGAGAACATGGACTCTCACCCTCACATAGTCACAGGGTTCTGTCTGATCCTTGAAGGAGTGCTGGGGCCTCCCGGGGGTCTCCTGGGAAACCTCTGGACCAGAGCCTGTCTCTGCTGCTCCTCGTCCCTGCAGGACACTACAGGTGAGCGAGAGTCCCTGCATTTCTCGTTCCCAATGGAGAGAAGCCTATTGTCAGCCCAGAAACTTTGCTTGTGACTCTGTCATCCAGGGAGTGAGGGCCGGGCCTTTGCCAGACTGGACTTCCCTCCACTCAGACCCTAGTCAACGTTTTCCATGCACCAGGATGGAGGAAAATATTAATATTTAAAAAATAGAACAATACGCAACACTCATAAAAACATAGACTAAAACCAGAAACTAATGACAACCATAGAAGACATCATCAGTTTACTGCATATTAATGGGTAAGAACTGTCTTTGAAATAATGTTGCCACAAATTTTTAAGATCTTTATTAAAGCTTAGCATTTCAGAGGTCTCAAACTCGCGGCCCGCGGGCCGCATGCAGCCCACTGAACAATTTTTTGCAGCCCTCAGACTAATCCACGAACTACAGTTTCTGGTCGTTTTGTGACACTGAAAAGTGTTGCGTAACAGTTGCCTTTTGTAGACCTAGTGCGGCCCACCGAACGGCTGTGATCTTGCTCTGCGGCCCACATGCTGAGTTCAGTTTGAGACCCCTGATTTAGATGCAGTTACCTTATGCATGAGCACAAATAGGACAAAGCTGAAGTAAAAACCACAGAAAATTATTTGCCTTAAATGTGTGCTCATTTTTAACTGATTAAAATACATATAAGCACCTATCTCAAGACATTTGAGACATTTTGAGACATGCATGAAGAATATCACTTGATGAAACACCACAGGAGGGCAGTCCTGAGAGTAGACAGTACCGACCGTGGAGGAGACAGGTGGCCGGGTGCTACTCGGGGCAGATGTGGGAGGAGAGGGCACAGGCAGCCTCTGAGGAACATGGTGGGCAGGCGGGGCCCCCGGCACCTGTGGGAAGTCCCTCCGCGCCCTGCCGCCCTCAGAGGAAGGACCCAAAGTGGAGGTCCTGGGTTTTAGGGCCCTTAGCACAGTCAGCATTTGGGCAGGTTCACCAACATTTAGTAAATGCACATAAGAAGGACACGAGGAGCTCAAGGACACGCTATAACAAAATGCAGGAATCCCCCAACACAGCCCCCCGAGAGGGCCCACAGAAGGAAAGAGGAGACGCCCACCTCAGCGTGTACCGGTGGGGGCGGGGCTTGTGGATGTGCCTTGCAGGCCAGGAAGTTCCCTGGACCAAAAAATTGCACCAATGGGGTGATGCGAGTATCCCTCCTTCTGTGTCTCTGAAACCCCCGACCCTGGCCAAGGGAAGAGATGCGTGACCCCCCAGGAAGAGAGGCCTCATCTACCCACAGGAGAGGAATGCATACACGGGCAATAGAGCTTTATATGTATACAGGGTGTGATTTAAGCTTAGCATGAGTCACCAGGCAAAGTGCAGAACAAGAGACAGATCTGTGGACTCCTTCCTGTGAATTCCCTAGAGCAGTCAGCTTTCCTGAGACAGGGGCAAAGGTGGCAGACAGGATCTGCAGTCAGTGGGGACCCACGAGGTCTGCATGACACAACAATGATAATAGTCTTTATGATGAGCACGATTATAATAAAAAGCCCAAGGACATGGAAGAATAGACTATGAACCATCATGATGTAAGAAAATACTGAATGCCCCTGTGGTCCAGTAAAACAAAGTCTTTAAAGGATGCAACAATGTAAACATGAATCTATGTCTACAGACTGGAATCATTAACCAGAGGGGAAAGTCCTAATGAGTAGAATGAAGAAAGCAAGTCTATCTACAGGCAGTCAGAAATATCAGGCTCCCTCTAGCTGGGTGTAGCTGCCACGTGATACCTGTTCACCCTGAAAAACCAATTACGTCAACAACCAACAATGCACCTTCTAGGAATTTCCTTCTACCTTTGAATATTATTAAGTTCATTACTTAATAAACTTCCATTCATGTAGGATCCTGAGAAAAGACATTCATGTAAACAACCATTGCAAGAAGAAAAAAAAACCACAAAGATATTAGCCACTCCCTGAGCAAATGTGAAATGATTTGAGGTTCGCCTTTGCAAAGAAACAGCAGATACATTTAAGAAATGAAATCCGACTTAAGCAAGAAACTCAGCATCCAGCATCCGGTTTTTTCATCATTTTTGTGATAAGAGACATGTACCCAGGAGATCGTTTGCAGATGACGTTACAGAAGCAAGATGAGTAAGCCGTAGCCTGTGTTAATACAAACACATGAAGAAGTGAAGCAGAGAGCAGGGGCAGGGAGGCCTAAACACAAGTTCACAGTGACTACGGGAAAGCATCAAGCAGCCTATGACACATGTATTTGGAGTTAGAGGAAGGATGGGTGAGGAAAGTAGAGTAGAGGAGAGAATGGCCTGTCATTTTCCAAAATCAGATGAAACCAGAAACACAAAAATTTAGTATTAAAAAAAATCAAACAGACTAAACATAGAGAGAACCAGACCAAGCACAACATAATCAAATTACCCAGTGGATGAAGAGAAAAGTCTGCCTGACTGGTGACGCAGAAGATAAAGCATTGACCTGGAATGCTAGGTTGCCGGTTCGAAACCCTACATTTGGCTGGTCAAGGTACATATGGGAGTTGTTGCTTCCTGCTCCTTCCCCTGTTCTCTCTCTTCTCTCTTTCACTCTCTCTTCTATCTCAAAATAAATAAATTAAAAAAAAAACATGTACCATAAAACTCTCTTTAATTTGCCATTTTAATGTGGTATTACGTTTGTTCGTATTGTTTGCAACCATCTTTGTCATCCATCTCTAGAACTCTTCATTTTGTTCAACAGAAATTCTATTCATTAAACAGTAATTCCTTATTCCACCTCCCCCATCCTCTGACTTTGCCCCCAGAAACCACCAGTACTTTCTGTCCAGATGAACGTGACTACTCTAGGAACCTCCCGTATGTGGACTCACACAGTACTTGTGTTTCTGTGACTGGCTCACTACACTCAGCATGACGTCCTCCAGGATCATCCATGCTGTAGCCTGTGGAAGATGTCCTTCCTTTTTAGGCTGAATTATATAGTTCACTGTATTTACACCAAAGTTTGCTATCATTTATCTCTGGCCTTTGTTTGTCACTGAGAAACACAATAGGCAGGGAAGCCCCTAACAGGTGTGGAGGATTGGGAAATTAGTGCTGACTGGATCTCTAACATGTACGGACGACAGTACACTGTTACCCTGGATGAGACAGAGCAGGGAGAAGAGATAAGGAAGACGAGGAAGTCCACCACCTCTACCGAATGGCAGCACACTGTCCACGACATCATCCTAAAGGACGGACATGGTTCCAGAGGTCAGACTGCCCAAGGAAGTCCTCTTCAAGGCTCCCCTGTCACATAGACCCTAACTGGTATCCTGGGGACAGAGGTACATATGTGTGAATATCTGTCTGTTAGGGGACCCTCCATAATCACCTCCAGGAAGTCTGACCCACTGCACAAGAGATTATTGATTGCCATATGGCATCAGTTTTCAACCTATTTCATCTCATGCACACAGAATTAATTCATGAAATTTTGTGGCACACCAAAAACTGTATTACATGTTTTGTTGATGTGACAAAACACATCAGCATAATTTTGATTTATTTACAAAAATAAGAACAATAGTAAATACCTACCATTTTTGTTCCAAAGTGACTTTTTTAAAAAACAGAGGCCTATACTTGTATATAAAGAGTCCTGGTACAAGTAATTAAATTATTCTGACAGAACCTTATTATGCAACGTGACCAGTAAGATGCAACTCTACTACATGACCGATATAGACTGATATATTTATGGTTCAAGATAGGGAGTCCGCGCCAGATGGCTAACATTGTGTTGGCTGTTCTTGTTTTTATATTTGACAATCTAAGGCAAAATGGTCAAGTATTGCATATTTTGAAATTCATTCATCACACCATTTGAAAATCTCTGTTATAAGGCATTAACAAAAATTCCTGATTACATAATGGCTTAGTAAAATCATGAATTACAATAGTGATTTTGATACTAATGATATTAATTCTACTAATATTAATATTGAAAATAATAATAAGAAGAAGGTTAGGGTAGAGAATACCCTATGTGCTTGATAAGATCACTCTAATGGGCTTTATAGGGACAAGGGGTTAGAGCTTTACATCTACACGTGAAGTATGTTATAAAAGTCAGAAATGAACAGGAGAAGAAAAAAATGCCTGAAGAAGGGTCCAGGGCAACTGGGGAAATTGTGGGCAAACCTCATGAGGTCAGGCTCCTGGGCCAGAGGGAGCGGGAACCTCCCTGCAGCAGAGACACCCACCACATTCCAGGAGTTTGGCCCCGTGATGCGAGGCAGGACTCTGTCTACACCTGGAGAGGATCCGCCCAGACGAGGATGGACAACTGAATGCCGTCACTCAGTGAGACCCTGCTGTCACCTCCATCCTGCATCTTTTCTTCTCAGCCCTTGGAACGCCTGACTTCACAGTTCACATCTTCAGCATCCATTCAGATATTTACAGAGGGTCACATGGGCCTTGGCAGGATGAGATGTCACCTTTAGTCTCCCAAACCAGATAGAACACAGCCTTTAGACTAATTCCTGGAGTCCTGGAAGACTAGGAGGCATTCATGATCCCACAACACGCCTAATGCTCAGAGCACTCAACTCCATCTGGGCCGGGAACCTGGAATGTGACAGCAGTTAGTAGATTCCAGGGAATACAGGGCTCAGAAGCAGAAGCACTCAAGTCTGCTGAGGATGTAGGGGACATAACGACGATGACACCTCATGAGACGTTCTTGTTGATAAGAACATTAGCATCTTATGCAGGAATGGTGTCATGGATGAATGGGCACAAAAATCAGGTTGATGTGTGTGCTGAAGAGACGTGCCAATGAATACACTGCTCCTTCAACATGGACTAAATGAGACGATAGGGCAGTGTAAAGCCAGAAGCCATGGCCACCATCACAGCTGCCTGGACTGTGCAGGTTCACATTTGATTTGGACAGATGATAAGGAAACAATGGAACCAAGAACTGCTGGGCCATTAGCTTTAATCCTAGCTTGCAGCCAGTGGGCAAGAAATACACACAGTGGGAAAACACTTCCCTTTCCATTCAGGGCTCCCAAAGCCACTGACTCATCCAAGTTTCCTAGAGTCAACGTTTTCTACCTTTTTCTACCTCACCAGTCTCATTCACCCCTGTTCCCCATCTCCTTCTCTCTGCACAAACTGGCTTCTCTTTCAGCACTCCGCCATCTTAGCTGCTTCTTCTCTCCTCCAAGTGGCCTTTTTCTGCCCTCCTCTCTAATGCTAATCTCAGGAACCGAGTGAGAGCAAGGTCCCAGTCTGCCCCTTTTTATAGTGTAGAAATCGAAACCTTTAATCCAATATACAAACAAGAAAGTCTCTGATACAAAGTCACTTAGAGAGGGAGACACTTAGTCTTAAAACTAAGCCTTGGACTATAATGTCTCTGCCTGTTTACAGCCTGTCCCCATACCCAATGCAAACTATAAGCGAGCAAACATATATATCATATTAACAAACTTACTTGACCAATAGGGAGTAAATGGAAATGAAGGGAGTTTGGAGTGATTTAATTTTTATTCAGATTTCAGATTGGATGATACCATTACTGTGTTAAATGCTAAGAAAATAGACTGGATTGAGATGTAGTCATTTAATATAAAGCTTATATGTGTTGAATTATGTCATAAATTTCTGATATGGTAGAAGGAAGTAAGAACCAAACTCAACTACCTACGTGAGATTAAAGGCAACTCCTGTCTTGTTGTGAGAGAGATGGCACCGTAAACACGGTGCAGACATCCGTGAAATCCAGTGTGTGAATGCTTCAGTGTACAAAATGACCTATCTCTATAACCCAGCTGGTGAAGTGACAGAGAGATGAGTCTGTGGAATGAGTGCTAATGGCCAAGATCAGAAATGCTCTCAAATGAGCATGGGAGAGGGGTTGATCCTGACCAGCCTGACCTAGAAGGATTGCCAGGGAGTCTGTGAAGTGTGTCCTCAGATACAATGGAATACTTACTATGTCCCTGGGTTCTTGACTTCCTCTTGAGAAGCAGGGATTTTAAGCCAGAAGAACCTACCTTCACAACCATAAGAAGGTTTTTCAAATGTATAAATTCACTGTGAATGACATAGAAATAAAATTCTTGGCTTTATGGTACTACGTAGTAACATTTTTATTTGCACACTAACCAAAAAATAAAGTACAAAATCATCTTCTCATTTTTTAGGTAGTTAATAAAGTTTTAATATCTGTTTTAAAATACTACGTGGCCAGTGCCCTAACATTCAAATTCTCCATTACCATAATAGATTTAATGTGTCACATCATTATGGACGTGTTTCATTGTTTCAGATTTCTTCATCTTTCATTTTAGCTTGATGTCTGCATTTCCTATAGAAAATTCCAGCACTATGTCCACAGAATCCCATTGTATCTGATGTCTGGCTCCGTTTCCAAGACGTGGAACGTTTCCTGTACACAGAGCACACTGAGGAAGACCTGGGGGTGAATACAGGAATGGAAGGCTCTTTCTAGCATCCCTCCACCTCCTTGCATCTTTGCACTCCAACCCCCTGCTTGCCTGAGGTTAGTCTGGGAAATCCAATCAAATGGAACAAGGTGTGACCCACAGACTGAAGTCCTCCTTATGTTAATCAGTGTCTATGCAGCCAGGCTGTGTCCTGACAGTGTAAGCCTGAGTAGATTTTCTGTCTTCCAGGTTAAAAGGGCCTCAGACTTGGGACATAGGCACTTGCTTCTAGGAGAAGAATCTCAACGGTTGGGACACTGGAAGGAGAGGAACCGGCTGCTCTGTGGAACTGACCTCAGCGTCCATCTGCCTTCACCGTCTCCTGCAGGGTTGGGCTCTGGTGAGTTCCCCAGACACTAACATGTGAGGTGGCCTCATTACTTTTCAGTTAACAAAGTCACATCAGAGCTTCTCCTGATCTTTAAAGTTTATTGTGTAAGCAGTTTTTCCACCCATCTAGTTTCTGATGTTTGAGTATTGCAGTTTTTTCCCCACTTTTGTCTTGAATCAATTAGCAATTTTAACTGCTTACATTAATATACTGTCCCACACCATAATGCCAGTTACATGGGACTATCAAATTTAAATTTATCAAATGACATAGCTGAACTCCAGATCTCCCATGCTCTGTGATCACATGAGTTGGGCAGTGACCAAATGGCTCGATGAAGACAGGAAGCATTTCTTTCAACCTGGAAAGTTCTATTGATGCCTTGATCGACATCTGATGTTTTAATTATTTTTAAGGATTTTAAATGCTTCATGTCCCACTTCTCTGAATTAATTTCCTTGTATATGTTTCATCCAGTGATATTCTTCATGTATGTCTCAAATGTCTTCAGACGGGTGCTTATATTTACTTTAATCACTTAAAAATGAGCACACATTTAAGGCAAATAATTTCCTGTGGTTTTTACTTCAGCTTTGTCCTATTTGTGCTTATGTATAAGATAACTACATCTAAATGCTAAGCTTTAATAATGATGTGAAAATTTGTGGCAACTTTATTTCAAAGACAATTCTACCCATTAATATGCAGTAGACTGATGATGTCTTCTATGGTGGTCATTGTCTGGTTTTAGTGTATGTTTTTATGAGTGTTGCATATCGTTTTGGTTTTTTTTTAATAGTAATATTTTCCTCCATCCTGGTGCACAAATCACTGATATGAAGCATCTACTGCACACTTTAAAAGTGGGCTCCTTCTTCAGCTCATGGTGCTTTGATACGGAAGGTTCTAGAATACTGGTGAACCTAGCATTGTTCCCACATTCTGGAATTGCTTCAGTTACACTGAGCATGGACAGTCACGAAAGGTTGAGCTGTGGTGTGTAGTCCAGGCTGAGATGATATATTTTTCCCTTTGCAGTATTAACTTGAGGTACATTTGTTTGGTTTTCTTGCACTCTGTGATATGTCCTAGCCTTCCCGTCTGAGAATTACTCAGCTGTAAGAGGCTTCTGTGTTATGAGCTGAATTGCGTGCCCTTTGAATTCATTTGCAGTAGTCCTTACCTCCAGTACCTTAGCATGTAGCTTTATATAAAGATAAGGTCATTAAAGGGGTAACTTCAATAAAAGTATTTAAGGACGGCCCTAATCCAATTTGACTTTCACCCAATTAAGAAGAGGAAATCAGAGGGCAGACATATAGGGAGAAGGTCATGTGAAGAAACAAGGGTAAGATGACCATCTACCCACTAAGTGAAGGTCTCACAGGAATGCCACTCTGCCTGTACCTTGAGCTCAGACATCCCTGAAAGCCCCTTGGAGCGGGGACTGTGAGTCAGGACAGGGGTGAATATCTCAGCCATGGGCTCAGTCCCTGTGTAGAAGGGAGGAAGCATGTCTTACACAGGACAAGGAAATGAAGACAGATTTTGATGCTTGAGAAGTGGAGTCCCTACACTGCAGGGTCCCATGTGGAATAGAATGCAGATGTAAGGAGCAGTTTTGTGAAAATTCAAGGGAAAAAAAAGATGTAATAACAGGGTGTTTCTTCTGAATATTTCTGTTAGAGATGCTATTCCAGGTAAAACTTAGCTGTTCTGTGATTCCCTAGAAAGTTGTAAAAAATCTTAACATAGGACACAAGAGAGAAAAATCTAAATGTCAGCTGTCCCTTTTCTAATTGTATAATTTTGTTACATTACTAAAGTTTATAGAACCTTTGTTTATATCATTTATAAACTGGTAAATAAACTATAATTAACATAGCTGTTGTGAAAATTAAATAAACAAATATATGTAAATCTGTAAGTACACAGTCACACTTAATACAAATTTAACTTTTCTCCTGGGAATCGGCTACAAATGAGTGAAATAATTATTCTTTGTTCATGGTGCATGTTTATTATTTCTTAATAAAATATACTTACTATTGACATGTTTAGTGAGAAATCATAGTTCATAAATGTTTTCACTCCCATGTAAGTGTATATACATATATCGGCATGTACATATATACACATGCATGTGTGTATGTATAATAAAAAATGGTTGTTGCAGCTAATGAAGGTAAATATAGACTGGATTGGAGGGTAATTGGTCAGCTCCCACCTGACAAATTACCAGATGGGCCAACCTGATTTTTCACTCAGCTCAGACAATCTGCATGCTCTGGGCACCCTGACCTAGAGGACGGAGGCAGTTCATGACAGCACCTCTGTGACTCACATACGTTCTCCCACTACCTTCTGATGTCGGAGAATTTAAGGTCTTCACTGGCAGGTTGGGGGCCATGGATCCCTTCAAATGGACTAATTGTTGAATTGATGGACTCCATCATAAATAGGTTCTTAGTTGGTTGGTATCCAAATCTTTCAGGGGCTTGAGCAGGAAGGGAGTGAGAATCCAGAGGACTCATGGAGGGTGGAAACCCCTGCTGGTGCAGAAGGCAAAAAAATGACACCTGAGAAGTCCCAGAGTGTTTCCCTGTAGGTGGAAACTAAGTCTACATGTGAGTCAGGCATCTCTATGCTTTGGAATCTGGAGGAAAATTGAATAATTACAGATTCCATAGAATCATTAACACAGAAAACTTAATATAAACAATGTTGTTATTTTTAAGATATTGGTATTTTGATCTTTTTATACCAACCACAGCTACAGCCCTATTACAATTGACATTAAAGGGCAGAGACCTCTGCATGATTTTCTTAGAATGCAACACTGGTTTTCCTTTGTTAAGGTGGGAGAGGGGAAAGCACCCAGGTGAACACTGAGGCTTTGTGCCTGGTGAGACCACTGTGCACCAGACTGGAGTCTCATGGCTTCTTTTTCTGTCCTCAGATTTGCCTGTTTTTTGCTTCGACCATCTGTGAGTGAAACCAAGATAAACACACCTGGTAACTGAGATATCAGCCATGGAGACACTGGTGAGTAGAAAATGCCTCTTTCTATTGAAATGGCACTGTTACAGCCATTAAATGTAACACTTTTTCCTATTGTCATGATGTCTGCCGCAGACCAGCACAGCTCCTAATTCTGGGTTTTGAGTGAGAATGATGCAGAGTTAAGAAAACAGAATTAGGTTTTGGGGTTTTTTTTTCCCTGCTTTTTTTTTTCATTTTTCCGAAGCTGGAAACGGGGAGGATGTCAGACAGACTCCCGCATGCGCCCAACTGGGATCCACTTGGCATGCCCATTAGGGGGCGATGCCCTGCCCCCCTGGGGCGTCGCTCTTTTGCGTCCAGAGCCATTCTAGCCCCAGAGGCAGAGGCCACAGAGCCATTCCCAGCGCCCGGGACATCCTTGCTCCAATGGAGCCTTGCTGTGGGAGGGGAAGAGAGAGACAGAGAAGATGAAGAGGAGGAGGGGTGGAGAAGCAAGTGGGCGCCTCTCCTGTATGCCCTGGTCAGGAATCGAACCCAGGACTCCTGAACACCAGGCCAACACTCTACCGCTGAGCCAACCGGCCAGGGCCGAAAACAGAATTAAAAAAAAAAAAGGAATGGGATCGGGAGGAATCTTCAATGCTGATGGCAATATCCAAGCACTGCACAGCCCCAGTTTACTTTATTATATAGACATTTGCAAATCAATGATGTCCTTGATACAAGTTACACATTTGAGGCTAAAACAGGAACTCTCCCAAGGCATAAACAGGAATCCCCCACCATGCATAAGTGAAATCAACCTACATCTGAACAAACAAAGAGTAAGATGAAGGGCATGTAAATTGCTTCCTGCAACTTCAGCAGCAAGTGAAGTGGGTGCAAATACTCAGCATAATAGCTAAATATGGAGGTGAAGGGTGGAGAACTTAGCCTTTTGCTAAGCCTCGAATATACAAAGGCTTTTTTTTCATTTATGGTCCACAACATATTCCCATTTCTTTTTTATTTTTAATTTGTGTGCTGAGATTTGCACTCATTTGATTTCCTAGTTTCCCAGATTCTAATTTGGAGGCAGACTGAAAAAATACAGAACAAAAACAAAATTAGTATACCCAATGCTAACAGATAACCAAACAAACATTCTAACACATTACATTGATTAAAACCTCAAATTTTTAGCCAATGTAACAAGAATCTATAAAAGAGTAATGTCCTTAACATGTTTACCAAGTCCAAGTTGGTACCAACACCATTCCAAATCCCTGCAAATGCAACCCAACCCCAGTTCAGTCCATTAGGAGCTGTCACAAGGAGCAGGAGTCCAGAAAAGTCCACATCGAGGGAAATTTCGCATGGCAGTGGAATTGTTGTCACATTTCTATACTTTGCAGCTTGTGTCCAAGTCCCAATGACCGCTGATTCTAGCTGGTAATGATTCAGGTAGACTGGAAAAGCTATCTACAGCATGTGTGGACATGGAACTTCTATTCTTCTCAGCCTAGAGAGATGAGACCAGGGTGATTTTCCCTGGATCTCTGCAACTGTGGTGTTGTGAAGAGAACCTTGGGATACACTAAGCTGGGTGGCAAAGGTAAATATGTAACAGAAGTTGGCAAAAAGGAGAAAGAGAGCTCTAAATGAGGAGTAGGTCCTAGCCTAAAATATGAGTGATGCATTGAGGCCGGTGGAATAAAGGAAACACTATATATTAAATAAAGCAGCAGAAAATAGGACAATCAACACACACAACAGACATCTTTGAGGGAAGAAAAAAAAACCCCGAATTATACAGGCAAAACCTAGTAAGTGGCCCTTGTGTAAATGAGGTCAGTTTACCTGCAACTTGGAAGAAATACTCTAGGCTCGTCCACAATGAGATGGGGCCAATGGTCCTGGGCACCTTTAGCCTTCATTGGCAAGTCCCAGCACGCTGGGCAAGGTTAGGTCACAGGTGACTGGAGCAGGGCTGGAAGAAACTGAACCCTCCCTTAGAGGAGTGAAGGGGAAGCCTACCTTCCAGTGTCCCTTTTCCCACAACAAAGGCATGTAAGCCTGGGAGCCTTTGGCTTAATGACCTTTCTTTCCACTATTGAAGCGGGCCCTGATGGAGTCCTCTGAGGTCTTGTTAGGGCCTTGGAGCCTTTGAGGGCGCATGCTGAGAGCTAGTATTTCACCTGATCACTTCTGGGCTTTTTCTGCCTCTTGGTCATTATAGACCTTAAAAGCCATACTCAGAAGATCTCACTGAGGTGTTTGAGGAACCCTATCCTACTATATAAACCTTTTCTGTATATCTGGAGCTATTTGGAAAAAGACAAAACAGTGTTATTAGCTGGATCAAATAAAAGAGAATAGAAATTTGCAGGAGAAAAAAATTTGGCGTCTCTTGTTCATCAGCGTTCAGAAGAAAGTTCTTTTTAAAAAGATAAGGTAGTTTTGCAGGAGTTCCAGGATATGACTCCCCCTTTTATATTTTTTTAAAATTGACCTTACATATTTGCTGGGTACACGTTAATAATACCTTGACTTTAAAGATTGTAAGAAATAACTGTAATTCGAAAGGTTTGACAAAATGTAGTAAATGCTTTTCCTACATATGTAGGAGGTTTGTCAGTTTTAATCAGATTAGGAATTCCAATAATAGAAAATACATACAAATAATGAGCTATCACATGATTAGCAGCCTCTACTGTTCGGCAGAGGCTACTATAAATCAAAAATAAGTATCCACTGTAACATGGACAAAGTACTGTTTGCCAAATGAACACTTAATTAGTACATTTGTATTTCTTAAGACAATTGTACTATTTTATCAGCTGGGTAGTGAGAATCAATTTGGCCTGTAAACTTTGGCAAACAGTGTATATGAGTAACACCCATTTGCCAAAGTTGTCCTGGTAGGAGTCCTCAAGGGTTGACTCCAAATGAAGGGACAGATAGTATAGGACACCTTGGACAGGATTTAACAATCTGCCGTGCTGCTTCCCAAAAAAGTTGAAACTGTTTACACAGGGCTGCAGCATTCTGGGGAAGAATAGTATGAGTCTGAATTGCTTGATCTGTCCTGGATGCTCCAATAATTTTCTTTTGGGTAGTTTGATCAACAAGAGCATTCCCTTGTGCTAAAGAACCAAGGAGCATGGAGTGAGCTTCAATATGTCCTATAAAACATGGAGCTCTATGTTGACGTACAGTTCTTTGAAGAAGGAGAAATTGCTGCAATAGTTCCTCATCCGCAGTTGTCACTAAGACAGCAGTCTCTATAGTGGAAACAACCATAAGTAAATATTTGCTGTCTGTATACAGACTAAGGAAGAACATGGCAAATGCTGAAAAGCCATGATAATGGCATGTAATTCTACACTTTGAGCTGATTTTAGGGTGACTGTTTTAGTATAAACATGTCCATTGATTATTAAGTCTTCTATTTCTGAGCTGGACCCATCAGTAAAGATTGTAGGTGCTTCAGGAATGGGTTCATTAACAATTGTCTTAAGAAATACAAATGTACTAATTAATGGAAATTGAACTATTTTATCAGCTGTGTAGTGAGAATCAATTCAGCCTGTAAAATATGCAAAAGCAATTTGCCATTTAATGGAAGTTTCCCAGAGTTATTGTTGTTGATCCTTTGAAAAAAGAAACAACAGTAATTTGATGCTCAAAACCTATAAACTGTAAGAGTCGCCTACATCCCTTGATAAGATCAGTGAGACGACAAGATCAAAATATGGAGATAAAACTTTCTTAGGAGTAACAACCTAATTAATCCATTCAATAGGACCTGAAGCTTGCCACAATAGTCTCCATGGAGTGTAAATGGAGGGACAAATTAGTAAGGCGATTGATTCTTTAGGATTTAAGCATTTCAGTTGTGCTTGTTGCAAGGCTTTTTCTACAAGCTTTAAAGCTTGTTGTCCTGTAGCTGTAAGTAGCCGAGGAGGAGCTGGTTCAGATGAACCTCCACAAATACAAAAAGTGGCTTCATTTTCCAAGTACTTTATTTCAAGGAAGGTCTAAGCCAATTAATGTCTCCTAATAATTTATGAAATTGTTTAAAGTTTGCAAATGATCCATCTGGATTTCTAATTTCTGTGGATGAATTTGTTGTCCCTCAATAATTTGTCCTAAATAAGAAAAAGTTAAATATTGCTGTACCTTTTCAGGAGCTATATAAAGTCCTGATTCTTTCAAAGAATATTCTAGTTGTTGCAAAATGGTCAACACAGTGTCTTTATCTGAATGAGTATTAAGAACATTATCCTTATAATGAATTGTGTACATCTTAGTGTGCTGCTTTTGTACTAGAGAGATAGCTTGAGCAACGTATTTTTGGTACAAGGTAGGACTGTTATCCATACCTTGAGGCAGAACTCTCCAATTGTATTGCTCCACTGGAGCCTGGAAATTAAGTGGAGGAACACTGAAAGCAAAACACTTGCAATCCTGAGGGCTTAAAGAAATAGTAAAAAAGCAATCTTTCAAGTCAATAATTACAAGGTAATAACTCCATGGAATGGCAGTAGGAGAAGGGAGACCTTGCTAAAGAGGACCCATAATTTCCATCGTCTTATTTATTGCTCTCAAATCTTGTAATAGCCTCCAGTTTCCTTATTTCTTTTTAATAACAAATATAGGCGTATTTCATGGGCTATTAAATGATTCCATATGCCCAAGCTGTAACTGCTCGTCTACCAATCGAGCAGCTGCCTTAAGTTTCTCCTGAGAAAGAGGCCATTGGT